>NC_142810.1:26411776-26711776 GCF_049724085.1 Artemia sp. Qi Xiang Cuo | reverse complement strand
CCAATCAAAACTTTGAGATAGCTTTTTTGTTCAGCGTAGTTTAAAGTTCTAGAAATTATGTTTTTGAATATGACAAGCCCCCTACACCCCTCAGGCCAAGGGTTGTAAGTTATGCCCCGGATGCATATAAGGTTCTTATAGGTAGTATTATCGTAGAAACTTCAACAAGGGCTTATTCACTTGGAAATTGCAAGGGCTAGTGCCCTTTTAAATAGTCGAAAGTAATTGGAGGGCAACTAACCCCCCTCTCACGCCTACCATTTCCCCAAATAAATCCAATCAAAATTCTGAGATACCCATTTTGTCAACATAGTTAAAATTCTGGAAATTAGGTCTATGAGGATGACAACCCCCCCCCCCCATTCCTATGGACAAGGGTTGTTAGTTAAGCCCTGGGGGCATTTAAGGTTTTTATAGAAAGTGTTGTCGTAAAAACTTCAAAAAGGGCTCATTCGATTGGAAATTAGAATGGCTTGTGCCCTTCTTAGTAGTCGAAAATGATTGGAGGATAACTAAAACGCCTCTCACACCCACCATTTCCCCAAACACATACAATAAAAATTTTTAGATAGCCATTTTGTTCGACGTATTTAAAAAGTCCGGAAAATTACGTTTTTGAGGATGACAATCCCCCACAGCCCTCAGGGCAAGGGTTATAAGTTATGCCCTGGGGGCATATAAGGTTCTTTTATAGAAAGCGTTTTCGTAGAAAATTCCAAAAGGAATCATTCGAATGGAAACTGAAACGGCTAATGACTTTTTTAAAGGTCGAAAGTGATTGGAGGGCAAGTAACCCCCTCCCACACCCACCATTTCCTCAAACATATCCAATCAAAATTTTGAGATAGCCATTTTGTTCAACGTAGTTGAAAGTTCCATAAATCATATATTTGAGGATGACAACCCTCATACAGCCCTCAGCGCAAGGGTTGTAAGTTATGCCCTTGGGCATATAAGGTTTTCATAGAAAGCGTTGTCGTAGAAACTTCCAAAAGGGCTCATTCAATTGGAAGTTAAAAGAGATAGTGCCCTTTTAAAAAGTCGAAAGTGATTGGAGGGCAGCTAACCCTCCTCTCCTCCCCACCATTTCCCCAAACACATCCAATCAAAATTTTAAGACAGCCATTTTGCTCAACGTAATTGAAAGTTCTGGAAACTAGATCTTTGGGGATGAAAACCACCCCCCTCCCCACAACCCTTAGGGTAAGGGTTGTAAGTTGTGCCCTGGGGACATATAAGATTTTTATAAAAAGGGTCGTCGTAGAAACTTAAAAAAGGGCTCATTCGACTGGAAATTGAAAGGGCTAGTGCCCTTTTTCATAGTAAAAAGTGATTAAAGGACAACTCAACCCTCTCTCATGCCCACCATTTCCCCAAACACATCCAATCAAATTTTGAGATAGCCATTTTTTTCAAAGTAGTTGAACGTTCTAGAACTAAGGTCTTGGAGGCTGACAACCCCAACCCCCACAGCCCTCAGGGTTGTAAGTTATGCCATGGGGACATATAAGATTTTTTATAGAAAGCGTTATTGGAGAAACTTCAAAAAGGGCTCATTCGATTGGAAATTGAAAGGGTTAGTGCCCTTTTTAATAGTCGAAAGTGGTCGAAGGGCAACTACCCCCCCCCCCCCTCTCACGCACACCCTTTCCCCAAACACATCCAATCAAAATTTTAAGATTGCCATTTTGTTCAACCTAGTTCTAAGTTCTGGAAATTAGGTCTTTGAGGATGACAACCCCCCCCCCACAAGCCTCTGGACAAGGGTTGTTAGTTTAACCCTGGGGGCATATACGGTTTTTATAGACAGTGTTGTCGTAGAAACTTCAAAAAGGGTTTATTCGATTGGGTTGAAAAGGCTAGTGCCCTTTTTAATAGTTGAAAGTGATTGGTAGGCAACTAACCCCCTCTCACGCCCACCATTTCCCCGAACACATTCAACAAAATCTTTTAAATAGCAAATTTAATTAACTTTGTTGAAAGATCCGGAAATTATGTCTTCAAGGATGTCAAACCCCCACAGCCCCCTGGGCAAAGGTTGTAAGTTATGCCCAGAGGGTATATAAGGTTTTTATAGAAAGCGTTATCGTATAAACTTTAAACAGGACTCATTCAATCGGGAAAGCCAGAATATAATTTGTACTTTACTGAAAAAAATTCTTATAAATGTTTTCATTTTTATAACTTTAAGAAATCAAAATTAATTAAGATTTTAAGGAACAAATGTGAGCATATGTATATTAAACTGACAATGCACATTTTTTCATAAAATTCATTTGAATTTTTTTCAGTAAAGTACAAATTATATTCTGGCTTTTTGAAAGCATAGGGGTTTAGAACCCTACTCATATTAATTTCTGCTCGTTTTGAGTTTGACTCTGTTATTTATTTTAGTTTCTGTTTGTTTTGGGTTTCATCTATTTATTGACACTGGTTTGTGATAGTTGTATGCTTGGTAGATTATATGATTCTATTTTTGTTCATTTTTGGTTTAATGGAGTTCTTTACTTTTTTTGAAAAACTTGTTTTGTGGAAATTTTTTTTTTAATTAATAAATAAATAAACATACATATTTACAATAATTGCTAGTTTAGTAATATAGGATAAAAAAAAAGTGTACGACTCCAGACAGCAATGGCAACCACACTTTTAGGGTAAATTTAATAACCCTTGCTTAAAGCATTATGCTACTTCAGAAAATGCTCAATAGCATCTATTTAATTAAGCCTAAAATAGCAGTTGCTTATAAACCAGTGACAAAATTTCGTCAAAATCCTGCGGGGGGGGGGGGGCAAAGTTGAAGCTAATTTTCGCAAATCAAGTGAAAATGACAGTGAAAACTGAAAAATGAGCCACAGAGTACTATGAAGGCAAAGATATACTAAAGAAAACAGACCCATTTCTGTATATGTTGCATTATGCAGACTTATCTTCGTTTTGAAGATTTTCGAAGAAAGTAAATTTCAGTTGGGAGGCAAACTGGGGTCGGGGAGAGGGGGCAGTTACCCCCCTACACCATAGCAAATTGGACCTCTGTTTTAAATAGGACCTTTTCTATTAGTTACTGATTAGAAATGTTGGGATTTTTCTTTTGAATACTGCCACACATAAATGAATAAAAATACAAAATTATTAAATGCATGCTTCTGGTTTTGGATATGGGTCGAACTATTCAATCGACCAAACAATCGCAAAAATTGCTTGGGGGAGGGGGCGAAGTTGAAACAAAACAAAAATACCCCCCAAAAACGGTAATATTTTCACCAAATGTTACAAATTTTACCATTGTTAGCATGTTTCAGTTTTCAGGAAAGGAGGCCTGAAAACTCTTCTGACCTTTTCTACGCATACCCTTGACTACAAATATCTAAAAAATCCAATAAAAAGTACCTTGGGATTTGTAAATACATCCAAAAACTTCTAATCCGGTATCGAACTTTTTGTCAGCAAGGAATATTCAACTGTACTGAAATCATGAATTAAAAGAACTAATAGATTTTCCAGTATGGTTCTTCACATTTGGATTACTCTACTGTTGAATTTATCAGGTAATACGAATATTTTTGAAATTAGGTAATGCAAATCTTTGGAAGTTATGTTCGTATTGGCATGTATACTAAGAGCGCGTGTGTACAATTATCACTAAATTACACATTTAACGAACAACAAACTCGAAACATGGCATTGCCACCCAGAAAAACCTCAGCATCAACCATACAGAATTAAATAGACACAGATAAACGCTCGTATTTTCTCATTAGCAAATTTTGGGACTCGACTTCGTCTTTTATGATATCAGGATTTCGGGGATAGACAAAAACAAACTAAAAATCAAGTGCCTTTAATATTGAAAAAATGAATATTTCGTATGATTTTCTACCCAAGAGAGAGAGGCTTTGATCACACGCATCTTCCTGAATATACAGCGGCTTAAATTGGGGGAAGAGCATTTTCCCCCTCCCAAGATCCCCCCTCTTTGTATTTCGAGAAATAGCTTTTTGATGTTTTCATTTTAAAATGTTTTTTTTTACATTTTCATGGGAAAAATAAATAAAACAAATGCCCCTAGATTTTGAAAAACAGATTTTTGCCCCACCCAACATTTCCCATACATTGCCACCACTGTAAACATACCACTGAAAATAATGAACTAGTTTATAACATAAGCTTCGAGACATATACCCTGGAGTAACAAAATGGAAGGATAATTAGGATTGTGCCTTTTTTATGGTTAAAAAATTCACAACCCTATTAACAACTTTGTAATATACCGCAAGTGTTGGTTATGAGCCGAAAAAATTCTACTAACAAAACAATCCTAATAACAAAGACGATATGCGTCATCTAAAACAATAGGATAAGGTACAAAAAGTAGGGTCGTCAAAACCCTAAACTTTACTTCATTTTTTCACAGCGTTTTTAATATATCTTACTATACTCTAAATAAATGTGATCCCGTGTAAAAAAAATTACTGCTTTTATACCTATTCTTTGTAATACTACAACTATCCAAAATGAATCCTACAAAACTGTCGTTACGTACACTCTAAACTAGACATGTACAAGTGCTCTTACTGGGGGGGGGGGATGGAAATGTTGAACTAAAAAACTAGCAAATTTAAAAATATAGATGATATTAGGGTAAAACATAAAACCTCAAGAATCTATTGGGACCAGACTCAAAGACTTATCCCGCTCTACAGCTACTCGCTCGAAACAGAAAAAAATCGAATCCCGTAATAAAAGTAATCCAACTTGAACTATTCCAACAATATTCTTGCACTCTCCGGTAACACTGTTCACGTTAGACAATACGATTTTCCGATTTTCCATTATATCATACTTTTTTTTTACATTTTTTTAAATATCTCCCCTCCCCCCTTCAAATATAAATTAATTAGTATGTGCGAGGCACGTTCTCGGGTAAACAGCATGAAGTTTATATTACAGTGCAGTTGGTCAGTTTCATCAGCTTCAAGATTTAATAAGGTACTATCTATAGAAATGTGAGTAACTAGTCAACCTTTCTTATCTAGAACAGCA
Source organism: Artemia sp. Qi Xiang Cuo (assembly GCF_049724085.1). NCBI lineage: Eukaryota > Metazoa > Arthropoda > Branchiopoda > Anostraca > Artemiidae > Artemia > Artemia sp. Qi Xiang Cuo. Next base: position 26,706,733 of record NC_142810.1, on the reverse strand, counting down.
GCTTAAGCAACATACAATGGGTAGCATCCAGATTAATTCTGCATTGATACCATACAGCGGAAACAGAAATAATTTTGAAAAGTAAATTGAACATAATCGACAATGACTTTCAGAACAAAGCTAGCAGAAAAGTTGGCTACATGCAATCATAGAAGATAATTTTTCTTCTTTCTTCTTCCCCAACTAGCAGCAGAAAATCTCTTACGACAGGCATATCATAGGCAGAGCAATACCGCTGCCTAAGTAAAGAACGCTGTTGGCAGAATGTATTATTTATTTTTTGTTTCCTTTAGACCAGGGCACTTCGTATCGAAGGATTTGTCATAAACTTCAAAAAGGGATCACTCGACTGAAAAGTGAAGTTGTTAGTACCCTTTTTAATAGTCAAAAGTGATTGGAAGGCAACTAAACCCCTTCCGCGCCCACCATTTCCCAAAACACATCCAATCAAAAATTCGAGATCTCAGCCCTCAGGGCAAGGGTTGTAAGTTATATCCTGGGGACATATAAGGTTTTTATTGAACGCGTTATTGTAGAAACTTGAAAAAGGGCTCATTTAATTGGAAATTCAAAGCCCTAGTGCCCTTTTTAATAGTCAAAAGTGATTGGAGGACAACTAGCCCCCCTCTCACGGCCACCATTTCCCCAAAAACCTCCGATCAAAATTTTAAGATAGACATTTTGTTCAACGTAGTTAAAAGGTCCGTGTATTATGTCTTTGAGGCTGACAATCCCCCCACAGCCCTCAGGGCAAGGGTTGTAAGTTATGGCCTGGGGGTATATAAGGATTTTTATAGAAAGTGTTGTCGTAGAAACAAGGGCTCATTAGATTGGAAATTGAAATGGCTAGTGCCCTTTTTAATACTTGAAAGTGATTGGAGGGCAACTAACCCCAACCCCCCTCTTACGCCCACCATTTCCCCAAACACATGCAATCAAAATTTTGAGATATCGATTTTATTAGATGTAGTTGAAAGTTTTGGAAATTAGGTCTTTGAGGATGATAACCCCCTCAGAGCCCTCAGGGCATGGGTTCTAAGTTATGCCCTGGGGGGCATATAAGGTTTTTTAGAAAGCGGTGTCATAGAAACTTCAAAAAAAGTTCATTTGATTGAAAATTAAAAGGGCTAGTGCCCTTTTTAATAGTCGAAAGTGATTGGAAGGTAACTACTCCCCCTCTCACGCCCACCATTTCCCCAGACACATCCAATCAAAATTTTGAGATAGCAATTGTGTTCGACGTAGTTGAAAGTTCTGGAAACTAGGTCTTTGAAAATGACCAATTCAAAAAATTCTTTTAAATGTTTTCACTTTTATAACCTTAAGAAATGAAAACTTAATTATGATTTTAAGGAATAAATATCAGCATATGTATATTAGACTGACACTGCACATTTTTCAGTAAATTCATTTGAATTTTTTTTCAGTAAAGTACAAATTATATTTTGGCTTTTAGAAAGTTGGGGTTTAGAACCCTACTCATATTAATTTCTGCTTGTTTTGAGTTTGACTGTGTTATTTATTTTAATTTCTGTTTGTTTTGGGTTTCATTATTTAATAATACTGATTTGTGGTAGTTGTATGCTTGGTAGATTATTTGATTCTATTTTTGTTCATTTTTGGTCTAATGGAGTTCTTTACATTAAAAAAAAACTTATTTTGTGGAAAAAGTTATTAAAATAAATAAGAGGAAAACGTGGCATATACTCTCTTATGAGTATCAGGAGCCTACTGACTCAGATTGTACAACAAGAAATACTCAACGGGTACCCGTTGTATAATTTCAAACGACTGTTTTAGAGCTGAAGACAAGTAATTGGCTGGGAGTTACTGACATAGCCAATTATATTAATATAAGGAATCGAGGCATGAATGGAGTCAATTCAACAATGCATGCACAGAGAGAGGAATATCAAGCCACAGTCCCTACTCCACGGTTTTAAATACACAGGTCATTCAGTTCTTTTAGTGAGGCAACGGAAGTGTCCACAATAAATGGTTCACCACTAATTTTTAGAAAGGCAGTCGAAAAAAAACAACATACATATAAATCTAGCTTTAAATGCAGATACTCGGGATATTTTTATAAGCGCTATTTATCATAACTTAATAAAAACTGACTTGGTACACACTTCTTCTCATTACACAAAAAGATTAATTAATCATCTAAAAACTTCCTTTTTTGTCCTTACAAATGGGTAAAATTTTGCAGATCAAGATCATTCAAAAAGAGAAAAGAATACCTGTGCTGTGTTTCTCTGTACCATTTTTTGTCTCCTATTCCCTCAACAAAAGGATTCATTGTTGCATTAATACCTAGAAGGATAAACGATTGTGAAATTTGAAAATAAAGAAAAGAATACTTTCACTAAAACTGTACTATCTTCGGTTTTCTTAACCAAAGTTCCTACCTCTAGTTTTTTTTTTTTTTTTTTTTTTTTTTTTTTTTTTTTTTTGTAGAACCCGCTTAAAGAAAATGAGCTTTGCATCTAATGGCTTAATTGATCAAAATACAGCTTGTAAAAATATAAACCTAAAACAAGCAAATATTATTTTGAATAAGGAAATTTAAGCCAAATAAAACAGAGCTTGTAACAAAACCAAACTTAAAAAAAAAAAAAAAAAAACAAGGCCGGTGTCAAGCCCCTCAATAACGTCTGAAAATGCTAAAATACCATTTACCCTTTCTGAAACAAAATTGATTGCTTGAATTAAAGTTAGTTTCGTCATTTGATCTTTGTGATGTAATTCCGCCTCCACCATTTGTGGCTCATAGGTAGTCCATCAATCTTTCTTTGCATAGTAACGTATTTATAAGGAAGAAAACAGTAAGGAAAATAGTGGTCTTTAAAAAAATAGTATATGGGAGATGTTCTTTAAAAGTCAAAGCTACAGAGTTGGCTCTAATAGTAATATAAAATTGTCACAATTATTTTACGTCAATAAATTTCCACCATTGACATTTTGTTTGGCCAATTTATTTTTTGCACATCTGGAAGGAATTGAGTAACAAAGAAGAGAAGAATACTTTGATGCAAATTAATTATATATTAGCTTATTAAAACTATGTTTATTGTTAAAAATATAACAGTATAAAATTAATAAACTTCTATGAACAGTCCATTGTTTAGGTTATAATGGTAAAATCTGAAATACATTTTGTTTTCAAAAAGGCACAAATGTGAACAGCCTTTGGGTGAGAGGTGGCAATACAACTTTTATGTGTGGTAATTTTTTTTTTCAAATCTGGCTTCATTATTCATTAAAAATTTTCTACTTGTTATAGATGTCATTTCCTCATTCTGAGCGATTTCTGCGTGTCTTAGGTTCAACATCTTACATAAGCCCAATTTTGCTCTTTTCAAGTTTTGAAATGGCTCTTTAACTTTTGATACAGGTTTGTGAACAGTAATAGTAGTAATGCTGACTAAGAAATGTTATCCGTGTCTGTAAATAATGTTAATCAGTAGTAGAGATGGGATAGGAAAAGTTGTTACACTGGGAGAAGCAAGTCATGGTACGAGAAATTAAAGTATAAAAAGTTTATAAGCAAAACTTTTGAAACAAAAAGAGCTTTTGGTCCTTTTTTAATAGACCTAAATTTTTATCAATTATTCTTTTTCGGATTGGGATCCCCTTGGTTTGTCAAGTCAATCAGAAAAGAGAAGGTTTCTTGGTTCTTTTTGCCCCCCCCCCCGTTAGGGTGGAGCGGGAGAGTGCCCCTAAATTAAATTCTTTTGCATCTTAAGGTCCTTTAGGCCCAGGATCCTGTGGCTAGAGGTTTGAAAGTCATTAAGGAAAAAAAGTTGTTGGCCCTTTTTGGGCCTAATTTTCAATTAAACCATTTTTCCTTGTTTTTGCACTAAAAGTAATTGTTTTGCTGATTAGTGTGCACTAATTTTTAAGGGGCCTGTACCCCCTGCCTAATTTTTGGGGTAATAGGGTTACCTTGACTAAGGAACTTCTGGATGTAAATTACAAGGAATTCGAAAAAAAAAACAACAGTCCTTGACCTTTTTTTCAGGCTAACCAACATTTTCTTTTCTTCTTTTATTTTAGGGTATTGGGGCCCCAAGAGCTCTGAGATACCTTTCAAGCTGATAAAAAGCAATGTCTAGGCCAATTTACGGACCACATTTTTTTAGTGCCTATACCCCTACCTATACTTTTGCCAGTATATTAGGGTCTCTTGGCCCAGGGAATTACAGATGAAAGTTTGAAGTCATTAAAAAAAATATCGTTGGTTATTTTTTAGGACCTCTTTTTAGAGAAACAAAATCAATAGCAAAAACCAAAACTTCACTTTCCTGATTGAATGGTATAACCTACATTTGAATCGCAGAAATGTATTATTTTTGTAATTTCTATAATTTCAGATTCGGAGCTTTTTTGTGATTTTTGCTTGCAAATTGGTATCCCCTTGGTCCATGGACCTAAGGACTAAAGCTTGTCATATACTGAAAAGACATTGACCTGGTCAGCCTAAGGTTAGCTGTCATAGGCTATATCAAAAAGTTTCTAGATTTTGTGAGTTGCCATTATTTAGTTCTTATTTTGGTAAAATTTTAGAAGAGTTTTTTTTTTATATCTTAAAATATAATGACATTAGGAGATTGAAACATTCAGGAACAAATTCAAAGCCAAACTGTGTCTCCGAAAGGCATTTTAAGGTCCAAGACTGTACAGAAGACAGGTCTTAACTTGGGGATAATTATGTTTATCCTTAATTTGGGGATGAGCCTCCTTTTCTTTGACTTTAAGTTTTCACAACACAATTCTAATGACTTGGGTGGAATTTTAAGCCATGTAAGATTTTTTTTTTTTTTTCAAATTCCTCAAGACCTTATAAATCAGGATTTAGATAAGCTATGAAGCTCAAAATATGAAGCTATGAATTTCAAATTCCTCAAGACCTTATAAATCAGGATTTAGATAAGCTATGAAGCTCAAAATATATTCTTTTGGCATTGGAGGTAAAGTGAAGCAATGCACCTTTTTTTTGTTTCCTTCAAATTGTCCCCTCATTTAATGTATTACCAAAGAAAGATGTTTGGTTATAGATATTGGAAAGTAATTGAGTTGGGTTAATGGAACTTTAAGGAATGAATCCAAAACCGAAAATATACCCAGGAGATTTGTTGTCAGGCTGCTTCACAAACAGTGATAGAAATTCACAAAAAATACCAGATATTACGGTCACTGCATATGTGACCGAAATATCTGGTATTTTTTTTGTGAATTTCTATCACTGTCTGTTAATAGGATTTTATCCCTATTTGAACTTTTATTTATCATCATGGAAAGGCAGTGTGGTCTCCGAAATTATCTACGTCAGATTTACAAATCTTTAAAATCTTATAAGTCAGGACTGAGCAGAAGTATATGGTGCAAAATACTTTCTCTGTGCCTCGTTTAAGTAGCAGATCTACTTCTCAAAATCTCACTTATGTTACATGAACGATGTCAAAGGTCACCATAGGTCAGTGCCCTTTGGAAAAGGGACAGGGGGATAGATACTTCAAAAAATCTTCATGGCAAGTCATTGAAGCTCTGGATCCATTAATAATAGTTCCATTCACCTAAATAAACTATATTCCAGGATAGACTTTAGTCAATTATTTAGAATTTTACACACTTTGTGAATGATAGCAAATTTTATCAACTTTCCAATCCCTCTGCTTTTTAAAATTGCAATTCTTCTTTTATTCCAGAAGGATTTTGAGCCTTACCAATGCTTTATTACCAACTAAAGAATTAGATTTACAAATCTTTAACATCTTATTAGTGAAGATTGAGCAAAGGTATGAAATTCAAAACACTTTCCTTGTGCCTCATTTGAGCGTATATCTAAATATCAAGGTTTTACTATTATTATGCAAAGGTTGTCAAATATCATTATGGGTTACTGCACTTTGGACAGGGAAGAGGTCGAGATAGGAAATTCACAATACCTTCCCAGGAGGTCCCTGAAGCTCTGGATTCATTCACAGGGGCGTAGCTCGAGCATTATATTGAGGGGGTACGCAAGGGGGGTCCACATCCGGATAGTCAAGGGACATGGGCTATATAATAGTTTTTTCTCTCCAAACTATTGGGGGCAGCCGCCCCCCCCCCAACGACGCCCCTGTCCATTCCTGATATTTTCATTCACCTAGCTCAAACACTTTCCAAGATAGACCTAAGCCCCTTGCCTAGAAGTGAATAAATTTGGTAAATCTTACCAGACTTCTGAAGGAAATAACTACAGAGAAACCTGCCTATTGTAGAACTGACAAAAACAGAATCCTGACCCATTCGTGAAAAATATTTGGTCCTTTCAGAAAACCTTCCAATTTCTCCATGTAATGCAGAATACTTGTGTAATGAGGAAAAAGAAAGTAAGGGAATGCTAATGTTCATGGCCTGCATGATGCAAAAAAAAACCTTCAGTGATTCCAAAGCTGCACAAAATATATTCCCATGAAAGGTCCTGATTTTAACTTAAAACACCTGTTTCTGGCCTGGTCCATGCATGGTTCAGTTTTGTTTGGAGAACCAAAAAACAGCTTATTTATCCTTTCCCCACATATATTGCATATATAATGAGGAGGCAACACTAGAGCATCAACATCTGTAACTAAACTGTAATTTTGTCAAAATTTGATGATTACATTGTAATGTGCAAAATATCCAATATTCTTGTTCTATAGGACATACCTGGTGAAGACAATAATGATGAAGACAAGGTCAAAGAACCATGGGCAACAGCTTTATCTGAAGATGTTTTCCTGCTATGTGGCCTTCAATTTCACGGAGAAGAATACAGGATTAGTCAAATACAAGAAGAAACTACTACGTTCAGAGAGGCTTAGAAGAAGACTATAGTCAAATAAAAATCTTGAAAATAGATGAAAACATAAACCTTGAGATGGTTCTTGGATATTCTACTTGAATTGAACACTTGAATGGTTCAATCTTGAAATGAAATAAAATGAATGAAAAATCTTGAACTGAAATGAAATAAATGAAGTGAAAAAATGCATGAATACACTTCTTATTCAAGAATAAGAAGTGCTTTTTCTTTCAGCTGAGGCAGAAAAACATTTTAAAACCATTTATACAAGAGGTCTGGTGTCTTCTATCCTTTCTTAGCAGCTGAAAGATATGCATCTAGATGGTCTTTAACAGGTAGCCATGAACATCAACTGTTTTTCCCCAAGAAGATTACCAGTATTGGCAGTTTCTCATTTGATGCACTAATACATACTGGAACAGATGTGTTATCACGCCCATTGCCACCAGTTCACCGCTTTGGTTGTAATTCTTTTGCACCAGTGATTTTAAGGCCATCATGATTGTGAGAAAAAAAAAAGTTTTGTCCAAGTTGTATCAACATTCTGGTTTGTCTATGATGTCAAGCTCTTCTGCTGTTTTTGTAGCAGGTCATAAAATCCTAGAATGATGAAAGGGTCTGCTTATTGCACAGGTCTCAGGGTTTTTAAGTTGCTCAGGTTCCTTAAGAGAGATGTTTTTTCTTTTCTTAAACCCAAACCAACAGTCTTCACCTAGCAAATTCTTTGTGAAATGAGTACTGATTTTGTTTTCACTGATATATTATTCCACTTTGTCTACGAACTGTTGTTCGGCAAGGCATACTGTGCTCAACATAATTAGGTAGTTCCGGAGGTTTTCTGATAGTAACAGCGGGCAAATTGGGGAAATCCCCTTTGCTTTTTTGTCTGATCAATTAGTATGGTGTAAATTACATATAGTATATAATGTTAACATTGCAAATAGTTGACAAATACACTGAAATCTAGGCTAGAATTGGCAAAACCTAGCCACTTGAATACATGGGGTAAGCCTGACCTCCCTTGTCTGAATTTACCCTGTACAGGGTAGGTCCAACTGTTGTCAAGTACCCAAGCTAAAGGAAGAAGATGGCATTTGGAACCAAAGACATCTGTCATCACTGAGTCAAAAAAGATGGGGGCATCAGGGTTACCTCTGTGTTGGATTTACCCAAGTTTACCCTATTTAAGTTTGTATACGTGTCACCATGAATGTACAAGATCTGGTTAATGTTGATATTCACCAGTGAATGTCTGAAACTGCTTTTTCTCTGCTTTGATTCAATTAGCTTTGCAAGTAAGCTTTTTCAGCTATGATGGTAAAAGTTAAAGCTAGGTTAGATTATGTTAGTTTAGGTAAGGTTATGTTTGATTAGGTTAGATTATGTTAAATTTGGTTATAAATGTCAGAAATGGGTTACCATTTCTGACCCTAAACTAACCTAACCCAACATAACCTCACACCTAAACTAACCTAACCCAACATAACCTCACAAAACCTAATCTATCCAAACCTAACCTGTCATCATCAAAGCCTGCATTAAATTGAAAAAGTTGACTATACTGACTAAATCAAAGGAGAAAAAAAAAGCATTTTGGACATTCACCAGTGAATGTCAACATTCACCAATTTGCAGACCTTCATGGTAACATATGCATATAATAGCACTCACACATACATAAAAGCATTTAGGGTAAAGGCACCAATGATTTGGCACTGCAATTTTGAACCACTGTTGAAATTTTTCTTCAAAACAGAATAACTCTGCTTCGTCATGACTTATAACACCATCTCTTGAAGCTGTCATTATGTTTTGACAATGCAAAATGTGGACACTCTATGCAATGTACCCAGATAAGAAAAGAATATTTAATTCAACCAGTTTCCTGTTTTTGACACTAAATAAGCTCCAAACAAATTCTTAGATATATAATGTTCAAACTGTCATTACTTGGTTATTGTTTTGCAAAAAAAATGGGATCAGCACCAATGCATCAAGATACATTTGATCTCCTCTAAAATGTAGCCACATTTGCTTTTTCTTTGTAAAACTAAGTTAAAATGCCAACTAATATTATATTGACAAAACCATGTTCCCAGTGTTGAAATTTATTGTATGATGTAGTGGAATACAAGACCAACTAAAAATGTTGCTTCAGCCAAATTCAAATGTAGATATTGGCTTCTTTATGTGATTCATTTCTTTTGAGAAAATCTTGTAGTAACCTTGTCGAAATTTTTGATGGACAGCAACAGGCCCTGTCAAAATATAGGCAACTCTGTCAAAACTTCACTGAACATGCAAAACAGATGAGAAACAATGGGTGTCGAAATTCAAGGGCCCTCTGAAAAAAAATAGTTGTCGAATTTATAGGTACTTTCCCAACAACAAGAGATTTTGATGATTATTATTATTTGTGATAATATTTCACACGAAAAAAACATTTAAAAAGTTTTTTTTTCTTTTTAATTGTAGTTTTACTGAAATGATGCTAGATACTAGATTTTTCCATTATCTGAGGAACTGCTGCTAGGCCTCATACTATGCTCATAAGCTTAATTATTTGACTTCATTGATCACAACACCCTAATTCATTAATCACTGAATAAATTTGAAGAAGACTCTCTCTTAGTAAATTTTATAATGTTTTCTCTCAAATAGATCCCAAGCTGTAAAATACAAAATATTCTCTCTGAACCCATCCCTAATTAGCATAAAATTCCTCAAGGAACCTGTTTAGGACCACTCTTATATATAGTATTGATTAATGAAATTGGTAATATTCCCTCAAAGGTATAAAAAAAAAATAAATGTTTTTACTTATATAACTTTAATAAATCAAATAATATTTACATTTTGATTACTAAATATCAGTATATGTATATTAAACTGACAAAGCACATTCATTTGTATTTTTTAGCAAAGTGCAAGTTATGTTCTGGCCTTGGGAAGGCATAGGGGTTTTGAGCCCAACTTATGTTAATTTCTGCTCGTTTTGCGTTTGACTCGGTTATTAATTGTAATTTCTGTTTGTTTTGGGTTTTACTTATTTATCGATACTGATTTGTGGTAGTTTCACGCTTGGTAGATTATTTGATATTATTTTTGCTCTTTTTTTGTTCAAAGGAGTTCTATACCTTTCTTTAAAACAATTATTTGTGGGAAAAGTTTTTTAAATTAATTTCTGTTTGTTTTATACTGAAATAGTCTTTTCAGGGAAAAAAAAAATAATATTTTAAATCTTTTCGTTTTTTTTTAAGAATTTATAATTGGCCTGCTATTTGTATGCTAGAGAAAAATTTTCAGCAATTTTTAACAACATACACCCTTTTAAAAATCTGGACATAAATAATAGTGTTTAATTTAGTTTCATACCTCCTCTAGTTGATACGATTTGCAAAAAAAATTTGTTTACTTTCTTTGATAGCTTTGATACACTTGCACTATTTTGATTTGGTTAAATTTTAAGAGAAGAAGTAGCCCTGAAAGTTTGAACATAATACCCTCAGTCGTTCTTGGGATACTGCTGAGATGCCTCATTGGGAATTAACATTAACACAGTGCATTTATATATAACCCTTGCCCTGAAGACTGTGGGGGGAGTTTCCTGCTCAAAGGTATAATTTCCTGAACTGCGTGGAACAAAATGGCTCTCTCAAAATTTTGATTGGATCTGTTTGGGGAAATGCTGGGTGTGGAAGGGCTTTTAGTTGCCTTCCAATTACTTTCGACTATTAAAAAGGGCACTAGACATTTCAATTTCTAATCAAATGAGCCCTTTTTGAAGTTTCTACAACAAGGTGTTCTATAAAAACTTTATATTCCCCCAGGGCATAACTTACAATCCTTGTCCTGAGGGCTGTGAGAGGGTTGTCATCCTCAAAGACCTAATTTACAGAACTTAAAACTACGTTGAATAATGTGGCTATGTCAAAATTTTCATTGAATGTGTTTGGGGAAATGGTGGGCATGGAAGGGGTGGTAGTTGCCTTCCAATTACTTTTTACTATTGAAAAGGGCACTAGCCATTTCAATTTCCAATTGAATGAACCTTTTTGAAGTTTCTACAACAATGCCTTCTATAAAAACCTTATATGACCCCAGGGCATAACTTACAACCCTTGCCCCAAGGGTTGTGGGGGGTGTCTTCCTCAAAAACATATTTTCTATCTGGGAATCAGATATGCTGAACAAAATGGCTATCTCAAAATTTTGATTGGATGTGTTTGGGGAAATGCTGGGCGTGGGCGCGGGGGGGGGGCTCGTTACCCTCCAATCACTTTTGACTATTAAAAAGGGCATTAGCCCTTTGAATTTCCAAACGAATGAGCCTTTTTTGAAGTTTCTACAACAACACCTTCTATAAAAACTTATATGCCCCCATGGCATAACTTAAAACCCTTGCCCCAAGGGTTGTGGGGGAGTGTCTTCCTCAAAAAGATATTTTCTATTTGGAAATCAACTATGCTGAACAAAATGGCTATCACAAAATTTTGATTGGATGTGTTTGGGGGAATGATGGGCGTCCGGGGGGGGGGCTAGTGGCCCTCCAATCACTTTTGACTTGCCCTGAGGGTTGTGGGGGAGTGTTCTCCTCAAAAACATATTTTCTATGTGGAATTCAACTATGCTGAACAAAATGGCTATCTCAGAATTTTGATTGGATGTATTTGGAGGAATAATGGGCATGGGGGGGATTGCTAGTTGCCCTCCAATCCCTTTTGACTATTAAAAAGGGCACCAGCTACTCAAATTTTCAATTGAATGAGCCCTTTCCAAAGTTCCTACAACAACACCTTCTATAAAAACCTTAGCCTATATACCCCCAGGGCATAACTTAAAACCCTTGCCATGAGGGTTGTGGGGGAGTGTTCTCCTCAAAAACACATTTTCTATCTGGAAATCAACTATGCAGAAGAAAATGGCTATCTCAAAATTTTGATTGGATGTGTTTGGGGGGGACTGATGGGTTTGGGGGGGGGGCCTAGTTGCCCTCCAATAACTTTAGACTATTAAAAAGGGCACTACCCCTTTGAATTTACAATCGAATGAGCCTTTTTCGAAGTTCCTACAGCAATGTCTTCTATAAAAACCTTATATGCCCCCCAGGGCATAACTTAAAACCCTTGCCGTGAGGGTTGTAGGGGAGTGTCCTCCTCAAAACATCTTTACTATCTGGAAATCAACTATTCTGAACAAAATGGCTATCTCAAAATCTTGATTGGATGTGTTTGGGGAAAAGATGGGCATGGGGAGGGGGGCTAGTTGCCCTCCAATCACTTTCGACTATTAAAAAGGGCACTAGCCCTTTCAATTTCCAATCAAATGAGCCTTTTTTGAAGTTTCTACAGCAATGCCTTCTACAAAAACCTTGTATGCCCCCAGGGCATAACTTAAAACCCTTGCCCCAAAGATTGTAGGGGAGTGTCCTCCTCAAAAACATATTTTCTATATGGAAATCAACTACACTGAACAAAATGGCTATCTCAAAATTTTTATTGGATGTGTTTGGGAAAAAGGTGGGTGTGGGGAAGGGGCTAGTTGCCCTCCTATCAGTTTTGACAATTAAAAAGGGCACTAGCCCTTGGAATTTCCAATCGAATGAGCCTTTTTTGATATTTTCTACAACAACACCTTCTATAAAAACCTTATATGCCCCCAGGGCATAACTTACAACCCTTGCCCCGAGGGTTGTGGGTGAGTGTCCTCCTCAAAAAGATATTTTCTATCTGGAAATCAACTATGCCAAACAAAATGGCTATCTCAAAATTTTGTGATAGCCACATCAAAATGGATGTGTTTAGGGGAATGATGGGTGTGGGGGAGGACTAGTTGCCCTCCAATCACTTTTGACTATTAAAAATGGCACTAGCCCTTTATGACAACGCCTTCTATAAAAACCTTATATGCCCCCAGGGCATAACTTAAATCCCTTGCCCCAAGGTTTGTAGGGGAGTGTCCTCCTCAAAAACATATTTTCTATCTGGAACTTGACTATCCTGAAGAAAATGGCTATCTCAAAATTTTTATTGGATGTGTTTTGGGGAATGATGGATGGGGGGGGGGGGCTAGTTGCCCTCTAATCACTTTTGACTATTAGAAAGGACACTAGCTACTCCAATTTCTAATCGAATGAGCCCTTTATGAAGTTTCTATGACAACACCTTCTATAAAATCCTTATATGCCCCCAGGGCATAACTTAAAGCCCTTGCCCCTAGGGTTGTAGGGGAGTGTCCTCCTCAAAAACATATTTTCAATCTGGAAATCAACAATGCTGAATAAAATGGCTATCTCAAAATTTTGATTGGATGTGTTTGGGGGAATAATGGGCAAGGGAGCGGGGGGGGGGTTAGTTGCCCTCCAATCACTTTTGACTATTAAAAGGGGCACTAGCCCTTTGAATTTCCAATCTAATGAGCCCTTTTTGAAGTTTCTATGACAACTCCTTTGACACAAAGTGCCTGGGTATGGAGAAAAAAGAAGAAAAATAAATAATATATTGTGCCCACATCATTCTTTACTTAGGCAGCACTATTGTGCTGCCTATGATTCTGGACTCTCTAGACAAATGATAGTCAACATAATTTTTTTTAAGTGGATTAAAATGGTAGATTAACTTTGAGATGGCCAAATGTTGACAAAAATTTCACAGTGAACAACAAAGAAAATCTTTGCTGGACCATTGGCTCTGGCTCTAATGAGAGGTGATTGGGTCTACACTCACACTGTGTCATGCTGTAATAAAATAGGGGCAGTCCAGAAACCTGTCATACATAGGGGTGGGGGTAAAATTCATTTCCAACAAAAATGATTATTATATTTTGAAAGAGCATAAAAAAGGCATCAAGCAGTATAGCCTAGGCCTAGGCTATTCACTTTATTTGTAAGTCAATAATATGATTTGGTAAAAATTTACCAAAAAAGAGACACCCAGAAGGGTGTTCACATTCTATTTTGCATGCAATGGAAAAAATTCAAAATTTACAGAAAAACTCAAATTAAAACTTGTGAAGGAAGCAACTTTTTAAGATTTGGAAAAATCATAAAAGAGTGTATCCAGTGGAGTGATCACCTTCTACTCAGCTAATTGGTGGATTAAAGCTCAAATTTACCAATGGGACAGGCTATTAAAATCCATAGGATGGTCCAATTTCTTTTTTTCCTGTCTCATAGACTAGGTAACATTTGCACCATAAGCTTAGATTTTCACCTGATCTGAATATAATTGTATCAGACTTTTTCAATTAATCCGTTTTCTAACACAGACTAAAAGTCTACTATAGTCTACACTGCAAGTTATGCCTACCTCAGCCTCAATTTCTAAAATTGTTCTCATGTGAATAATATTTTGAGAAGCAAAAAAATAAACAATGCTACCTATCGAAACTATTTTTATAACTAAAAACCATAGTTTAAAAGTGTATAATACAGTTATCCAGTTCGGCAATCTTTGGGAAACGATATATTTCCTCATAGGATTTTCTGAGTTGAAAGTTTTTTTTTAACTCGAACCAAAAATTATGAAGCGGCAAATCGGTTCAAAAATTCAGACTTGAGGGGTGCAAGGTAGGCAAGCGAACACTCAAGTTTTCAAGGGGCATAAAATTGGCCAAGTTTGTTAAACAAAATTGGCAAACTTTTAGAAATTGATGTGAATGTTACATCAAAATATTTAAACTAGAAGAAACTTTGTCTGAAAACTCTTACAGTAAAGTTTCAAAGTAAAAGCGAAGATTTTAATCGATCAATCACTCAATCAGTCAATTTATTCCCAAAATATGCCAAAAAAACATAGTTTATACTTCTCGCCCGACAAAAGGTTTTATGGCCTGGATATGTAGGGAGAACAAATACACAACTAAATCAACACATAAAAATAATAACACTCGAATAAAAAACTATCGCCCACTATTCAAAACCAGACGAAACCAAACCACAATAGATTCTGAACACAGGGTAAACACTACTCACAACAGAAGTTTTTAACCTGGCCCAAAGACGTCCATCCCATCTTAAGACAAATTATTATTACATATATTTCTTCTAGACATTATTTCGTTTTAATGCATTTGAAGGTGCCAAATGAGTGACATTCTTAAGCTGACTTAGGTAAGGTATTCCACACGATATGACAAGCGGCTAGCGGATTGAAATCAGACCTCACAGATAGATTAGATTGAATATTAATATCCTTGATTTACGAAGATAAAAACGTAGATTAAGCAAAGACAAAATATGGAGTAGTTCTTAGGGCCTTGAGAATATCCCCATGGAACTATAGAAGTGAAACACGCACATGTAGAAATGTACAGTGACTGTAAATCAAGTAACGAGTTAGCTGTAGCATTGTTTATTTCCTGTGTAAATGTCCCTGCTTTATCATATAGCTTTGATAGTAGTTTCAAAAAAGAAGAAAAAGTTTACATCAATACGAAAGGGCAATAAGAAACGTAGGACTGAACTAAACAATGCAATATAATTTTTAAAACTGATCCAGGAATAATATATTTAAGCTTTTTCAAAATTTCAAGATTCCTTGAAATATTCATTTTAATTAGTTCAATATGATGCTTGAACGAAAAATTTTCATAACGAAAAATAGCAAGAAATTGGACATACCGATCTTCTGGAGAGAACCTCTTGACAAAACGATATCATATTTCTGAGGGCAAACCAGAAAATACGGTAGAAATAAAAAAAAAAAAAAAAAAATACACGACTTAGTAAAATTTAGGGCAAGGCATTTAATCATCTAATCAAAGGATAAGCCTCTCAAAAAGATCCACTAGAACGACCCTAGTGTTTCAGAAAAAGGATAGTCTGATGCCCTTGATCAAGGTCTGAAATCAGTAAAGCATTCGTCTGGCGGGACATGACAAGATTTGTGACTCATTTTCATACCTTCCCTCTCGTGGCTTTGTTTTTCTAGCCAGTAGCCATCAATACGTGACCGGGGCCACCAAAAAGAGAGGGGCTGCCGGACCCAAAGGACGGGGTTCAGCCGCGATGATTTGGCGTAATTTAATGTAAACTTGGCTTGGAAAGCGGAAAAAACATAACTAAAAAAATTATTTGACAAACAACTTAGTTTGAATATAAATAAAATTTGACTCTACTATAGAGGTGAAGCTTCTGAGCCAGGTTACACTTGTTAAGGATAGAACATAGAGGCGGTTATAGATGGAGAGAGCATCCCGCTTGGCGCGAGAGTCTAAAGTTGTCCAAACTATAACATGGTGGCCGAAAGCCGGACAAATTTGAAAGTGACAGATAAATTATTCCCCTTCCTTCCTTTTCTCTATTTTGGGTTTATGAATTTGTATAATATGTTAATAATTGCTTTAAGCACATTTAATGACAATAAAAGTGTTTATTTTATGAATAGCAACAGATAAGCTATTTTACCTGTGACATTTAAATTATAGCGGGATTCTTCTGTCGGAAACTGATGGGGTTCTTCTTAACCCCGCAGGCTATGTAATTATAAGCCCCTTCTGGCACTTCTAATTGCGATTATTATTACAAGTAATGTTGATTTTTGATTATGCATATTTTTTCAATAGGCTAGTTCGCTTGAACTTTATTATTTGGATTTTGGTTTACACAAAAACATAATACACTCATTTTAAAGCAAGTTCACGCTTTATATTTATCAAACATTAACAGTCAGTTGAACTACAACTTTTTAATTTATTTTCTGCTGATTTTTCGCCCAAGTTTCTGCTTTTTAAATTTGAGCTCGCTACTACCAAAAACGGCATACCTGCATATTAAGTTTTTTTAGTGGTAGCAGTAGTAGTAGTTTTTAGTTCAACAAATTCAAACGTTGACAATCAGTTGAACTCCAGCTTTTTAGTTTATTTTCTGCTGTTTTTTTACCCAAGTTTCTGCTTTTTAAATTTGAGCTCGCTACTAATAAAAACTGCATACCTGCATATTAAGTTTTTTAGTAGTAGTAGTAGTAGTAGTTTTCAGTCCAGAACATCCAAACATTAACAATCAGTTGAACTCCAGCCTTTTAGTTTTTTTTTCTGCTGATTTTTCACCCAAGTTTCTGCTTTTCAAATTTGAGCTTGCTACTACCAAAAACAGCATACCTGCATATGAAGTTCTTTTTCATTTAAATTGAATCACTGATTTTCCCCTTTTTTTTCCTAATTTGTTTCCTAATTTGGCTGCTTACAATTAATGAGTGTAAACAATCTGACATTAATTCATAGGCCTTGATACTTATAGTTCACAGTTTAGAAGCCTGTTTAGTTTCTTTTTTTTAAATAATACGTTATATGGGCAAGTCACCGACTTCCGATATCTTGGTAGCACAGTCTCGTTTAGTGGTGATTCCGAAAAAGAGCTGAGAACAAGAATAGCCCTGGCAAGCTCGGCATTTCAAAGACTTCGACCAGTCTGGAGATCAGCAAAGTACTCACTCCAGCTAAAAATTCGCCTTTTCAGAAGCAACGTCCTTTCGATCTTGATTTACGCTATGTATTTCTAAAAAAACACAGCTGACAAAGAAACAGTAATCACTGCGTATGAAAACAACTGTCTTTGACGTATCTTGAATATTAACTGGAAGGATAGGATAACAAACTTGGAAATTCGCCACTACACAAACCAGCCTCATGACACTGATGTAGTCAGGCAACAAAGATGGCGCTATCTTGGCCATGTTATCCGTATGCCAGGATCGAGACTACCGAATATGCTTCTCCAGTGGCAACCAGACGACACACGTCGACAAGGAAGGCCCAAAAACACGCTTCTCAGGACATATGAGCGGGACAGGAGAGCCCTTCATGCATCCTTAATCCAAGAGTGGGAGGACATCTACGCCTCAGCTCATTTGCGGATGTTTGGAGGCTGTTAACGTACGCCCTGTGTGCCTCTGTGTGCCTTGTGTGCCTCTGGAGGTACAGGAGGAGCTAAGGTCTAAGGTCTAAGGTAAGGTTATATGGGCCTGCCCTTTATTCTACAAGCATATGAAAAGGGCCTGCCCTTTTTTCTACGGGCTGATACCTAACAACCACTGGTGAATGACGAGATCAGAATGAGAAGACAAAAGTACTGGGGGCATATAACCCGCATAGGCAAAGGACGCCTCCCAGACGATTTATGGCGTTGGACCCCACCCGCCATTCGTAGGAGTGGAAGAAAACGTAGCACACTAGGTCGATCCCTGGAGAAAGAGGTGACGAGTCTCCGAACCAGTCTTAAAGAACTTTGGTCTTTGGCACAAGATTGGTCAAGTTGGAGGTCAACCGTCACTGCCCTATGCGCCCCCAGGCGTAGGAGGATCTAATTCTAAGTAAGCGTACCAGCATAAATAGTTCAAAATTAAGCTTCTGGATATCAAAACTGTTTTTGCTACATTTTTGTTCCTAAAAACACGAAAAGTGGCTTGATATACGATATTCTGTATCTACGGCATCTTATTTTCAGTTTTTTTCCATTCAGATAGCTGGGGACTGGAAATTCATTGAGAGCTGTTTAGTGACTCATCTTAAAGTAAATTGCTGCACCTAGTGTCTTTTGTAATTAAAATATAATTAAAATTTTCATGTATGTAATGATTCCTTTTATTGCTTCAGTTACTATGGGCTACAGATCATTCCTTAATGAAAAAAAACTATTTTAAAACTATTTTGTTTTTAATTAAACAAAGCACTAGATATAGCAATTTCCTTTAAAATTAGCCATTAAACATAATCTGAACCATTAATCATTAATAATAACCTGATTAAAAATAGGTAAAAGCCTACGGCTTTTTCTTTCTTTGAAATAGTAAGAGACGAACCTCAAACAATCAATTAGCTAACTAATTCCAATGTATGCAGTGGTTTGTTTTTCCAATGATAGTCTTTTAAAGTAATTTTAGTTACTATGTGCCGTGGCTTGTCCTTTACTAGGTTTTCAGCTATATCCGATGAAACTAGCATAGGCCCCATTTATAATGAACTGTATCGGTCCTTTATGTAATGCAACCCGGATACAAACAGGAAAAAGCCTTTGGATTTTTCTTATTTAATTATCGTCTTTTAATATAATGCTCTTTAACATGAACTTCATTGATCAAACATTTTAAAATATTATATATGGTCTAGTGGTTAGGATAGCTGGCTATCACCTAGTTGGCCCAAGTTCGATTCCCGCTATGGAAGATTTTTACCTATCATGATTTCTTAAGGAAAATTAATCATCTATATAATGATTTCTTGTAATACTTCAGTTACTATGGACTGCATCTCGTTCCTTGATATAATTTATCAAAAAAACTTTTTGAGCAAAATAAGTTTTTCAAAAAAAAGAACTCCATTAAACCAAAAATAAAGAAAAATAGAATCAACTAATCTACCAAGCATACAACTACCACAAATCAGCAGCAATAAATAGATGAAGCCCAAAACAAACAGAAATTAAAATAAGTCAAACTCAAAACGAGAAGAAATTAACCTGAGTGGGGTTCTAAACCCCATGCTTTCTAAAAGCCAGAATATAATTTGTACTTTACTGAAAAAAATAAAATGAATTTACTGAAAAAATGTAAATTGTCAGTTTAAAACACATATGCTGATATTTATTCCTTAATTAATTAAATAAATAAAATTAAATCTTAATCAAATATGAATTAATTTTTTATTTCTTAAAGTTTTAAAAGTGAAAACATTTAAAATAATTTTTTTCTTATATTCTAGCTTTTAGAAAACATGGGGGTTTAAAACCCTACTCAGATTAATTTCTGATCGTTTTCAGTTTGACCTATTTTAATTTCTGTTTGTTTTAGGTTTCATTTATTTATTGATGCTGATTTGAGGTTGTTTGATGCTTGGTAGATTATTTGTTTCTATTTTTTTTGATTTAATGGAGTTCTTTACTTTTTATTGAAAAATTCATTTGAAAAAAGTTTTTTTGATTAATCTCTGTTCGTTTTATATTGACACAGTCTTTTTCAGGGAGAAAGACTGAGCCTCTTCTGATGTTAAACAACCATCCCTTCCATAAGAACCTTAAATACCCCTGGGCATCATTTATATCCCTTGCCCTTAGTCTCTGGGGTTTGTTTCAACCGCAAAAGCTTTGTTATATGATATTTAGACTATTTTGAATAGAATGGCTAACTAAAAATTTCTATTAGAAACATTTCGGGACAATTTGAAATGTGCCCTATGATCACTTTGACTCTTAAAAAGAGCACTAGAGCGTCTGATTACCAATCCAATGAGCCCCCTCCGAAATTTATATGACCACACTTTCTATAAAACCCTATATGTCTCCAGGAATAACTTACAACCCTTGCTCTTTGGCTTGGGGGGATTGTTATCCTCAAAGATATAGTTTCCAGACCTTTTTGATGGGCTGAACAAAATTGCTATGTCAAAATTTGCAATCTGATGACGTTCGACTCGTAACAAAGTCACTAGTCTTGTTGTAATGTTGTTGTAATGTGTATTTTTTGGTATTTGGGGGTTGTAGTCGTATATGCCTTTATTCTCCCTTTATAGGGGAGATAAACTCTGGTCATAAGGTAATTAAACTTTGGTAGCGTCCCTTAGGCTATGAACAAACTAATGATGCGTACCGACTGGGTATGTTCGAGAAGCTAAAGGTAGATCGTAGAGAGGTTGTCTACAATACAATACTTTTATTCATTTAACATACAATAATAATCAGATATATACTTTCTACTGCGAACGGCTGTCCCAAGTAGACCACAAGTCTCTAAAACTACAATAATATATAATAAGATACAGACACTTACAATGATCCGACAAAATCCTAAGGTATTTCTAATGAGAAAATAAACGGGCAGAGGTTCACCCGGCAAGTCAAAAGGTCTCTCTTCAGTCTCAAAGATCGGGGTATATATATGAAAAACTAACCACCCCCTTCCAGTACATTGACGCATTTAGCCAGGAAATTGGTTATTGAGCAAGTTCTCTCCAAGCCCACACATTCCACGATTTGTATCTTTATCTTAAAAAGTGGTATTTTGAAGCTTTTTTTTTTCGTGTTAATATATTTTTATTCAATTAATAATTTACTAAATTAGAAAGCTTTACCACAATACTCCCCATTTAAAGAAGAATTGTCCCAATTCTCAATATTTTACTTTTGAAACACTTAATTTTGTTTACAGCTATAATGCTGCCATCTTTGGGTCATTATGTGCATCTATCCTCAATGGGTTTCCTTAGGGTCATGTTTCTGGTCCAATGTAGGCCATGTTCTTTTTTTTCAAAGGATTTCAATTCGAAATTCATCCTTGTTTCTCTTTTTCTCTGTCTCTAGGACTGAAAAATACTCTTTTTACCCTTCTTATATGCATCTTCTGTTTTAACTTGACCCCAAGCGGCTTAAACATTATATTAGTGGTTTTGCTTAAATTAGATTTACATTAGAAAAGTTTTATGAATTTTTTTTTAGTTTAAATTTAATTCCCATTAATAATTAATTTATCTGTGTGATGTGGTTAATATACCGTTTTTGTTTTTTTTTAGAATTACCTTGGATAAATTACATATAACATTATTGATTTGTAAATTTTCACAAATTTTTCCAGCACAAAGCATTTTTACATATTTCCAGCCATTTGGGCTAGGTAGCACATTATCTAGGCCTAAATTAAGTTCTGATTTTATCTCACTTTTGATGAACTTGTAGTAAAGTCTTTATTACTGCTATAGTTTCCAAATATCAGTTGATCAAGTATGGTTTGGTTTCTGATGGTATGAGATTGATAGTATCAGGATATAATTGAACTGGCTTTGAAATTTGCTACTTTCCAAAAATGCGTCAAAGAAATGATTGAGAAATGGATCCAAAAGGATGTTATGAAAAATTTGATTTCCAAAATAAAATAGTTAAGGCTGTATCTAAAATAAATATTCACATTAGCATACATATAAAGCATATATTTTTACATATATAGTAGAGAGAAACACTCAATTTTGTATTTCAACTGAGTTAATTTCGTAACTCAGTTTAATTACTTTTATTTACTTTTCTCTCTTTTAATTACTCCAAAAATAATATCCCGCTTAAATCGAAACATTATGTTTCTTGCTGGATTATTCTTTCAAACTTAATACTAAATAGATTATTTTACAATAAAAAAATTATTAATACGTTGACTCGAGGTCAAACATTTACATATAACATTAAATCACTAGTTAAAATTTAAAGTAAATTAAAACAGCGTATATATAAATAAGCATTGTGTAATAACTTACACAAGTATTTAAGTCGCAAAACTAGATGTGTTATTATACTATTGGTTAAAACTTAAAGCATTTTTAAAAACAAAACCCGGCATAGACTAGTATTTATAACAGTAGATATTTTCTCAATTACATTTGTTACAACTATATAAATTTTCTCATATACGACTATATACATTTTGTTTTAAAACTTTGGTTCTATTTCAAACCCACTTGCGTCATTAACTCTCATTAGCTTATAAGCCTGTTTGTTTATTCAGACTTTTAAGCTTTTCCATTCTTTTCGAATTTCTAGGTACTTTAGACAGTTTTATAACGGTTTTGTCTGTAATCTCTCTTTTTTTCAGCTTTATTGTCCTTCTGGTTTAAGGCTTTATTTATAGCTTATATCTTATAAGCTAAAAAATTGTTGCTGTTCACCTTATACTTCTTATGTCATTATCAAATGATTTTGCCTGTACTCTGAAGGTTTGCTTACCATGATTTCCTTCTGGTAGCTCCTTTTAACGTTTCCATTTACTCTTGTCATAGCTACAGCTAAAAAGACTATTATTAACCTGCAAACACAAGAGTTAATTATTTAATAATTTGTGGCTACAATTTCCTCTTGGGCTATTCTTTTATCAGAAATGTGGCCCTTCTGCAGAAAACACCTGGCCTTCATGGCACACAGTAATTCTGTTTTTGACATACAAGTGACAATGACTATTTTCACTTTAACTTCCCCACTTTTAGTGGTCTTGTCTTAGCTTTCAACTTCAAATTAAGTCCTTATGGATATTATGTTAATTTTTTTTTTCATGCCATGTTAGTCATTTTTCTGAAAACGACTTCCACATAAGAGAGCCAAATTTCTTTTCTTGACTACTTTGAGCATTTCTCCAATATTTCTATTAATCTAGGCCCGCGTTAACCAATGTAACGGTGGCTCCGAAGTATTAGTGATACTTATTTGTACTTATTTAGTACAATTTTCATACTAGTTCGTTCGGCAAGTTCAATAAGCGCGTCTAACAGAGTTTAACTGACTTCATTAAGTTTATTTTCCTTTTATTTTTGTATAGATATATTTTCAAATTTAACCATTCTCTCTTTTTTTTGATTCGATATTTCAATGGAGCCTTAGGGTTTTTTTAATGTCTTTTCCCACTTTTTCTGTAAAATATGTCTTTTTTTTAAAGCCTATATTTATATATTACATGTTCTTTTTCAATAACCTTAACAAGTTTTTATGCTGATTGCCCTTTATGATCAAATTCATTATCTCCATATTTCTAAGAGTTGGGGGGGGGGTTGTCTAATTTTTGTAATTTTTATCTTTTTTAAATTATTCAAATTTTTTCTTCGAAAGGTTTTGTGTTAGAAAAGTACTGTAGTTTTTCAGCTAATTTTTTTTTAGAATACTTTTAATTCAGTTTTGCCTTGCATTTGCTAGTTCTCATTTCTTCCTTAAAATGCAATTTTTACGATATACTGGTTGCCAATTTTATCCCAGATTTAATTACCATTTTATTTGCCAAAGATAGAGAGACAATACTTCCGTTGCAATGCTAAATAGCTTTGAATTTATTGCTCCTTATATGTGGTTTATTGATAAGCTTAAATCAGGGAGAATTACAAGACTAAATTATGTTCCGAGTTCGTTACTGCAAGTTTCCTTTTGTTGTGTAGATCTGTATTTTATTTTCAAAGAAAAAGTTGATATTGTTTAGTATGTCTTAGGGTTCGGCAGATTGGATGTTGGGTGATTTGGTTGGCACATGTGAAAACTAATTGTTTAAAATAGTATTCTCCTGTGCCAGTACATGTTCTCAGATGCAATACATCGCTAGAGTTAAAATTATTATCTTGAACTACTGTGGTTTTCTTGTGACGATGGGGTTAATTTTTGGCTGATTTTTAATGGATTTTGTCGTTGGCTTTTACCTCCTGGTAAGTTTTTAGGTTATAATTTATTTTTATATCGCTTTTCGTTTCCTTTACCTAGCACTTTTTTTTGCTTTTTAAGCTTATTCTAAGTTTTGCTTAAACCTTTATAACGCTTAATTATTGTCTTTAATTTTTTTTCTTTTTACCAAAAATTATTATATTAAACTATAACTAATTATAATAAGATTACAGCTAGCTTGTACACATAGCCGGCACTTAATATATACTCTCGCTGCTTTTCCCATTATAATTATTTTAAAATTCTTCAAAGACAATTTTTTTTTAAATTATCCCCTCAAAATATATTTTTTCAATATAGATATCAAAAGAATTTCCTTTTGATGCTGATTCTAATTGTATAATTTAATTAGTTTCACAACACCTATTTATAAAATACGTTTCACCTATTAACGCCCTGTGTAATTGTTTCCGTGATAAGGTTTCTGTTGGCTTTCTAGGCACAATCTATTTGTCGAATAATTGGGATATAAGGGACTATTGGCTTCACTCTATTTCATTTCTACTATCAGATCGTATTTATATGATATAAAATCTATCTGATATTCGACTAAACTCTACTGATTTATAATAAGACTAGACTTGAGGATGATTCGTTATTGAGTAACCATAAGAGCGGACCAGAGTTATCAATATTAGCTATCCCAAAAGGATGAATTGCCTTCTCTGTTTGTCCTAATGTGGCTTATATTCTATGTAAACAAGCATAACAGTTTTCATACACTGGTAGCTTTACATCCACATGGCTCGAAAGCAGCCATGGCTTAAAATTCAAATTAGAACTTTCTCCGGACGCATTTTGTGCAGCTAATTCAGAATTTGAACTTTTTCTAACACCATTATTCAGATGAAGGTCCTCTGTGTAGGTAAAGGAGACCCTTTTAAGACCTATCCCCATGCCTCCATTTTCTGTGATTAACGGGTTGTTTCGCCGAATTTCTCGCCTTATGCAGAGTTCCCATCAGACCTGGGTAACAACTCTTTTTTTTGCTTCCTTCGGCGACTTTTGCTAAGCTTCCACATTTGTTTTCTTACTTATAAGGTTATTTTTCTCGTTTTTTTCCATCCCTTTCCTCAAGTACTCTAATTATATATTTATATATCTTTTCCTTCCCTTTGCTTGTGAAACTACATAACTAACCTAGTATTTGTTAGCTTTAACAAAGGTAATTCTATTGCTTATTATGTCGTAAAATGCCATATTTTCGAAGCATATCTACTCCTAAGACAATCGGAAATGGCAGCTTCTAACATATAATTGTTCGGACCTCAATTTATGTGTTTCATTTGCAAAATTGTAGCAGTGTTGTCCTTGAACAATAAGTATCTAGCCTGTAACTCTAGCAAGTCTAAATTAGGACCCTATTTGCTACTATTATTCCTAAAATTCTTCTGTTTCTACCAACGTATCACCGGTCCGGCTAGATTTTTTTTCTTTACGTATTATCTTTTATTTTATTCTTTTAATTCGCAGTACAAATACTTTATTATTTAGTGATATACGGCACTACTACATTGCCTTTATTACTAACACTAAAAAAACTACTAGTTATACACTTACTTCTACTTGCTAGAAACTAGATACTGTATTTTTTTTTTTACAATTCTTGATTGAGCCTTTTTTCCATTTTATATATTGTACCCAAGTCTTTGAGGGGATACAAATCTATTTCTAATAGCCAAAGTTCGAGCAAAGCTGCTCGAAGTTTTGCTAATTCGAGCGCCGCTAAAAGTGAAGTGTATTTGCTTTCCCCTTCTAATACGGTCATTTTCATTTTTTTTTTGTATTTTTGCAACCTTATTTAGTCTCCTCGACCCAGTTTTTTCAACGGCCACCAGTTGTTGTGAAGTTGTTGTGATGTGTACATTTATGGTATTTGGGGGTTGTAGTCGTAGATGCCTTTATTCTCCCTTTATAGGGGAGATAAACTCTGACCCTAAGGTAATTTAACTTTGGTAGCGTGCCTTAGGCTATGACCGAACTAATGAGGCGTACCAACTGGGTATGTTCGAAAAGCTAAAGGTAGATCGTAGATAGGTTGTCTCCAATACAATACTTTTATTCATTTAACATATAATAATAATCTGATATACTCTCTCTACTGGGAATTGCTGTACCAAGCAGACCACCAGTCTCAAAAACTACAATGATATATGATACTATATAGACACCTACAATGATCCGACAGAATCCTAAGGTATTTCTAACGAGAAAATAAACGGGCAGAGGTTCACCCGGCAAGTCAAAAGGTCTTTCTTCAGTCTCAAAAATCGGGGTATATATATGAAAAACTAACCACGTCCTTCCGGTACATTGAAGCATTTAGCCAGGAAAGTGGTTATTGCGCAAGTTCCCTCTAAGCCCACACATTCCACGAGTTGTATCTTTATCTTAAAAAGTGGTATTTTGAAACGTTGTTTTTGCGTCTTAATATATTTTTACTCAATTAATAATTAACTAAATTAGAAAGCTTTACCACAGTCTCTCAGTTTCCAATTGAATGAGCCCCTTTTGAGCAGTTATGACAAAACTTTCAATAAAGACCTTATATACCCCAAGGGCATAACTTACGACCCTTGTAATGAGGGCTATGGGGGGAGGGTTTTCATCCTCAAAGACTTAATTTGCAGACCTTTCAACTACATTGAACAAAATGGGCATATCAATATGTTAATCGGGAATTTTTGGGGAAATGATGGGCGTAGGGGGGAGGGGATTCTCTCTCCGATTACTTTCAACGATTAAAAAGGGTTTTAGCCCTTTTTCAAGTTTTTACGACAACACTTTCTATAAAAACATTATATGCCCCCAGAGTATAAATTAAAACGTTTGCCCTGAGGACTGTGAGAGGGTTGTCATACTCAAAAACATAATTTCTGGACCCTTCAACTCCGTTCAATAAAATGGCTATATCAAAATGTTGATCGGAAGTGTCTGGGGAAATGATGGGCGTGGGAGGGCATTCGCCCTCCGATCACTTTTGAGTATTAATAAGGTCGCTAGCACTCTCAATTCACAATTGAATGAATCCTTTTTAGAGTTTCTAAGAAAACGCTGGCAAAGACCTAATTTCCAAAACTTTCAACTACATTGGACAAAAAGTCAATCTCAAAATTTTGATTGGATGTGTTTGGGGAAATGCTGGGCGTGAGAGGGGCGTTAGTTGCCTTCCATTCACTTTGGACAATTATAAAGGTTCGAACACTGGAATGCCTTATTTTAATTATGCCGACTGTAACGAGTTTTATTTAAATTATATTTAAAAATAAACATGCCCAAAATAACCGTTAGAGAGGGGTTAGTTGCCCTCCAATCACTTTCGAATATTAAAAACAACAATAACCCTTTGAATTTCCAATCGAATGAGCCCCTTTTCAAGTTTCTACGACAAAGATTTCAATAAAACCTTATATGCCCTCAGGGCATAACCAAAATTCTTTGCCCTGAGGGCTCTGGGGAGAGTGTCATCCTCAAAAACCTTATTTCCAAAACATTCAACTACGTTGAACAAAATGGCTATCTTAAACTTTTGATTGGATGTGTTTGAGGGAATGGTGGGCGTGAGAGGGGGATTAGTTACCCTGAAATCACTTTCGACTATTAAAAAGGGCACTAGCCCTCTCAATTTCCAATTAAATGATCCCCTTTTGAAGTTTTTACGACAGCACTATCTATAAAAACCTTATCTGCCCCCAGGGTATAATTTACAACCTTTGCTATGAGGGCTCTGGGGGGTTTGTCATCCTAAAATACATAATTTACAGAACTTTCAACTACGTTAAACAAAACGGCTATCTAAAAACTTTGATTGAATGTGTTTGAGGAAATAGTGGACGTGAGAGGGGGGTTAAATGCTCTCCATTCAGTTTTGACGATTAAAAAGGGCAATAGCCCTTTGAATTTCCAATCAAATGAGCCCTTTTTGAAGTTTCTACGACAAAACTTCCTATAAAAACCTTATATGCCCCCACGGCATACCATACAGCCCTTGCTATGAGGGATGGGGGGGGTTGTCATCCTCAAAGACCTAATTTACAGAACTTTCAACTACGTTGAACAAAATTACTATCTCAAAATTTTGATTGGATGTGTTTGGGGAAATGGTGGGCGTGAGAGGGGGGTTAGTTGCCCTTCAATCCCTTTCGACTTTTAGGAAGAGTATTAGCCCTTTCAATTTCATATCGAATGAGCCCTTTTGAAGTTTCTACGACAACTCGTTCTATAGAAACCCTTATATGCCTCCAGGGCATAACTAACAACCCTTGCCCTGAGGGCTGTGGGGGTGTTGTCATCCTCAAAGACCTAATTTCCAGAACTTTCAACGACGTTGAAAAAATGGCTATCTAAAAATTTTGATTGTAAGTGTTTGGGGCAATGGCAGGCACGAGAGGGGGTTAGTTGCCCTCCAATTCCTTTCGACTATTAAAAAAAGGCACTAGCCATTTCAATTTCCAATCAAATGAGCCCTTTTTGAAATTTCTACGACAACGCTTTTCACAAAAACCTTATATGCCCCCAGGACATAAATCACAACCCTTGGCATGTGGGCTTTGGGAGGGGGGGGGGGGGTCATCCTTAAAGACCTAAGTTCCAAAACTTTCAATTACGTTGAAAAAAATTGCTATATAAAAATTTTGATTGGATGTGTTTGCGGAAAAGGTGGGTGTGAGATGGGGTTAGTTGCCCTCCAATCACTTTCGACTATTAAAAAGGGCACCAGCCCTTTGAATTTCCAATTGAATGAGCCCTTTTTCAAGTTTCTACGACAAGGCCATAAATAAAAGCCTTATATGCCCCCAGGATATAACTTATAACCCTTGCCCTAAGGGCTGCGAGGGGGTTGTCATCCTCAAAGCCCAAATTTCCAGAACTTTCAACTACGTTCAGGAAAATGGCTATCTCAGAATTTTGATTGAATGCGTTTGGGGAAATGGTGGGCATAAGAG
This sequence comes from Artemia sp. Qi Xiang Cuo, assembly GCF_049724085.1. NCBI lineage: Eukaryota > Metazoa > Arthropoda > Branchiopoda > Anostraca > Artemiidae > Artemia > Artemia sp. Qi Xiang Cuo. Next base: position 26,677,788 of record NC_142810.1, on the reverse strand, counting down.
GGGGGTTAGTTGCCTTCGAATCACTTTCGACAATTAAAAAGTTTCCAACACTGGAATGCCTTATATCAGTTATGCTGACTGTAACGTGTTTTGTTTAAATTATATTTAAAAACAAACATGCCCAAAATAACCATGAGAGGGGGTTAGTTGACCTCCAATCACTTTCGACTATTAAAAAGGACACTAGCCCCTTGAATTTCCTATCCAATGAGTCCTTTTTCAAGTTTCTGCGACAAAGATTTCAATAAAAACCTTATATGACCTCAGGGTATAACCTAAAACCTTAGCCCTGGGGGCTCTGGAGGGAGTGTTATCCTGATAGACCTAATTTCCACAACTTTCAACTACTTTGAACAAAATCGTTCTGTGAAAATTTTGATTGGATGTGTTTGAGGAAATGCTGGGCGTGAGAGGGGGATTAGTTACCCTCCAATCAATTTCGACTATTAAAAAGGGCACTAGCCCTCTCAATTTCTAATTAAATGAGCCTTTTTAAAGTTTCTACGACAAACCTATCTATAAAAACCTTATATGCCCCAGGGCATAACTTACAACCTTTGCCCTGGGGGCTCTGGGGGCTTTGTCATCCTCAAATATATAATTTCTAGAACTTTCAATTACGTTGAACAAATGTCTATCTCAAAACTTTGATTGATTGTGTTTGAAGGAATAGTGGGAACGAGAGGGGGGTTAGTTGCTCTCTATTCAGTTTCAACTATTAAAAAGGGCACTAGCCCTTTCAATTTCCAATCAAATGAGCCCTTTTTGAAGTTTCTACGGCAAAAATTTCTATAAAAACCTTATATGCCCCCAGGGCATAGCTTACAACCCTTGTTCTGAGGGCGGGGGGGGCGGGTAGAGTTGTCCTCTCCAAAGACCTAAATTCCAGAACTTTCAAATACATTAAACAAAATGATTATCTCGAAATTTTGATTGAATATGTTTGAGGAAATAGTGGGTGCGAGAGGGGCGTTTGCTGCCTTTCAATCACTTTCGACTATTAAAAAGCGCACTAGCTCTTTCAATTTCCAATCGAATGAGCCCTTTTGAAGTTTCTACGACAACTCTTTCTATAAAAACCTTACATGCTTCCAGGACATAACTTACAACCCTTTCCCTGAGAGCTGTGGGGGTCTTGTCATTTTCAACGACCTGATTTCCAGAACTTTCAACTACATTGAAAAAAATGACTATCTTAAAATTATGATTGTATCTGTTTGGGGAAATGGCAGGCATGAGAGGGGTTTTAGTTGCCCTCCAAATTATTTTCGACTATTAAAAAGAGCACTAGCAATTTCCATTTCCAAAAGAATGATCCCTTTTTGAAGTTTCTACGACAACACTTTCTATGAAGACCTTACATATGCCCTCAGGGCATAACTTACAACCCTTGCAATGAGGGCTTGGAGGGGGGGGTGTCATTCTTACAGAGGGGGGGGGGTGTCAAGTAAGTACAAGTAAGTACTTTCGACTATTAAAAAGGGCACTAGCACTTTGAATTTCCAATCGAATGAGCCCTTTTCAAGTTTATACGACAAAGCCTTATATGATCTAGTGACCCTTGTTCTGGTGAGGGGGGTTGTCATCTTCAAAGAACTAATTTTCAAAACTTTCAACTACATTGAACAAAATGGCTATCTAAAAATTTGATTGAATGTGTTTTGGGAAAAGGTGGGCGTGAGAGGGGGTTAGTTGCCCTCCACTCAGTTTTAACTATTAAAAAGAGCACTAGCCCTTTTAATTTCCAATCGAATGAGCCCTTTTTGAAGTTTCTACGACAAAGCTTTCTATAAAAACCTTATATGCCCACAGGACATAACTTACAACCCTTGCTCTGGGGGCTGTTGGGGGAGTGTCCTCCTCGAAAACATAATTTCTATCTAGAAATCAACTACATTGAACAAAATGTCCATCTCTAAATTTTTATTTGATGTGTTTGGGGAAATGGTGGGCGTGGAAGGAGTGTTAGCTTCCTTCCGATCACATTCAACTATTAAAAAGGGCACTAGCCCTTTAAATTTCCAATCAAATGAGCCTTTATAGAAGTTTCTACGGCAACGCCTTCTACAAAAACCTTATATGCCCCCAGGGCATAACTTAAAACCCTTGCCCCGAGGATTGTAGGGGAGTGTTCTCCTCAAAAATCTAGCCATAGCAATTTCCAATCGAATGAGCCCTTTTCGAAGTTTCTACGACAACTCCTTCGATACGAAGTGCCCTTGTCTAGAAAAAAATGTCTGTGATCAGGAAAATTTTCTCAGGCTCGTAAACTTTGATGGGTAATACTAAACTAAAATTATATATTGAAACTGTAGAAACCTCTAAAGAAAATGACCTGGATCTCTACCTCTTGGATGGTATGGAATTGAGTTTTTTTGAAAGATCTTAAGCCGAACTGGCCAGCCATGACAAAAACCAACAAAGAGAAAAATCTAAAAAAAAAACAAACAAACGAGACTGTGGCCAGTGGAGAGAAAAGTGGAGAGAAAAGAAAACAACAAATGCAAAACAACGCGGATATTTCGCCTGTATCCTTTTCTTTTCTCTCCACTGGCCACAGTCTCGTTTGTTTTTTTTTTTAGATTTTTGTGTTTTTTTGTTTTTTTAATGGCTTGCCAGTTAGGATTAATATATTTCATTCGCCAATTTTACGGGCACCAATTAGCCACTTCTGTCAATTATTATTTGTCTTTAGTTAAAAAACATGCAAATCTGTTAAATCAACTAATTTGCTTAAAAAATTGCAAGAAGGAATCAGTGATTCCGAAATCTTTTAAAATATGTACCTATTTTGGACCTGAAAATGAAACAAAATTTAAAAACAAATTAAGTCTAGTATCTTTAAATCACGTAATTTATGAACAAAAACAGAAACATTTTAAACAGCCTAAGGACTTAGATTCTGTTGAAACCCTTAAGAAATCACCTTCCATCTGATATTTTTATGTGAATTAAAGAAATGGCCATTAGATCTTTTCGCCATGATTTTCATTTGTCCAAGGTTCGTTTGGTTGACAAGTTTAATAAACTTTAGTTTGAGAAGTTCCAAGATTCAGATGTTTTTTATCCTCGTCAGTGTCTGGGTCCAGCAATTAAGAATTTGTCTTCTAAACCTCTTAATATTCAACAGGAAGCCGTTTTGTCGAAGGGTCTAAGTTCTGTTTCCAACACCAATCTCCTATTCAAAAATAATTTTAAAGGTGGAGTCAGGAATTATGGCTTCTATAGATAAGGTTGATACTCCTCAAGAACTCAGAGCCGAGATCGTAAGAAAACTAAACACCTTTAATATGAACTTAATTGGTAAAGACATTTCACAAAAAAATGACATAATTCATTATGTCAGAAAAAGGATAAATTCCTTACTATCACCAGAGCCGATAAGGGAAACACGATCGTAATTATGAACACTGAAGACTATAATAATGAAATGAAATCCATTATTTCTGACACTATTACATACAAAAAACTTGATTTTGATCCTACAGATAAATATATAAAATCAACAAGAAAGGAATTGGAGTCAATAAAAAATAATTTTCCCATTACCCCACAGTTTTATAACAAATATTATCCTATGGGTTGTTCGGCACCAAAGATCTATGGTTTACCTAAGATTCATAAGACTGGAGCCCCCCTCCGCCCCATTGTGTCAACTTTTCCGTTACCTGTTTCAAAATTAGGAAAATGGTTGTCGGTAGCATTGCGTCCACTTTTGGGAACACAAAAATCATATTTAAAAAATTAGACTGATCTTAATAATAAATTGCGAAATTTCACGCTGGAGGATAGTTCAATTCTTTTCAGTTTCGATGTTGTGTCCATGTATTCAACTTGTGATTTAAAATGGTGAGAGGACATTTTAAAAAGTAAATTAGAAAAACACTTTGATTTAATACAAGATGTGACTTTAGCCAGTTTGGATATTGAAGTCATTATGAGACTTATTATTCTGGTAAATGAATTTTATTTTTATTTTGGATTTAAATGGGCTTTACAGGCAAATGTTTGGGGCACGTATGGCGGTTTCTCTTTCTCTTTTTTTTGTAACTTTACACATAGAGGTCTTTGACAAATTTGCTCTACACAGTTTTAGAATCTCCCCTTGCTTCTGGGACAGGTTCATGTATGATTTGATGAGCGTTTGGAAACTTGAATTGGACTTCTTAGACCTTTTTTTTAAGCGTTTAAATAGTTTTGATAATAATATTAAATTTACAGTTGAATTTGAGGATAATAATAAATTACATTTTCTGGATATTTTATTAATTAAAAGGGATCTCCATTTACTTTTGTCGATTTAAAGAAAACCAACGCACAATGATAGGTATTTAAATTTTCATTCTTGCCACCCTATGTCGGTGAAAAGGGGGGTTGTAATTTCACTAGTGGATAGAGCTTTTAGAATTTGTTCCCAGGAATTTCTGGATTCGGAATCGTTATACTTGAGGGATATTTTGTTTTGTAATAGTTATCCAATTAAGTTCATTGACAAAATAATTGAAAATCGACGGGTTAAACATGATAGTAGGGTTATTGGGGTTTCTCAGTCTTTAGATTTAGTTGTATCAAAAAGTTTCATTTCATTACCCATATGTACCTGGTTTGGGTGAGAAGCTTTCACGGGCTTTACGCAAATTTGGTATTGATATATGTTTCCAATCGTTGAGGCCAATGGGTAGTTTTTTTTTTAGTTCTGGTAAGGATTTAACTCGAGGAAATTTGGTAAGTGGGGTGTATAAAATTCCGTGTTCTTGTGGGAAGTTCTATATTGGTAGGACTCACCTACAATTTGTTGAAAGGTTTATTGAACACCGAAACTCAATAGAAAAAACCCTACAATTAAGCAAGCCTCCAGAAACTTTCGTTTCAGCTTTAGCAGAGCATATTTTGCTTCAACCGGATCATTTTGTAAAATTTGATGAAGCCTTGGCTATTTCAAATGATAAGGGTTATACTCAATGGGCGAGGGAAGCCATAGAAATTAAAAAACAAATGTTTGCTAAGGTTTCCCTAAATAGGAACACGGGTAGTTTTAATATTGACACAATTTATGATAAACTTCTAAAGAGTGAATCAACAGTCAATAAGGGAGTTAAGATTATAAATAATCACTAGGGGACTATTTTACTTGCTAGACCAAAACGATTTGCTTCTGTAATGGCTAACAAAAGGATTATTTTGCAACAGAATAATTAAAGTAATTTACAGTTTTTTTTTTATTTTTCCTCAGTGACTCGGGTGTCATCACTGAAGTAACTCTATATTAGCCTCTTTTCCCTAGGTATATCAGTTTTCGCCAAGTGCACATTTTTTTTTTTTTTTTTTTGTGGTGGTTTTATTGGTGTTTAGTTTTATATTGTTTTTTTCGTTATCCTGTTGTTATTGTGTTTCTTTCGTGCTGAAGACGCCTTGTTTTGATACAGGTAAGATATTCGCGTTGTTTTGCATTTGTTGTTTTCTTTTCTCTCCACTGGCCACAGTCTCGTTTGTTTTGTTTTTTTTTTGAGATTTTTCTCTTTGTTGGTTTTTGAGTTTTTTTTATATATAATATACAATATATGTGAACTTTATAAATGTAAACCACGGGCTCTAAAGGAGGCTTAGTGGACCCAATACTTTTCTTTTAAAAATATACATTCATTAAATTTGGCTTAGTAAGAACTTGTTTTACTGAATTTTCATCAAAAACAATTATTGAGATTTTCAATTGTTGTTTTTAATGAAAATTAAGCAGAGGATTAGTGACTACTGGCGATACCTCTATGAAAAAAAGCGCTTTGATCCCTACCTCTTGGGTGATGTGTAAAAGATGTCGTGCGAAAAATGAATTTCTTTGACATTTTTCTAGGTTGAAGAAACATCGCCAAAAAAAAGAAGGCGGAAAGAGAGAACAAGGAGTTGTCTAAAAAAAAAGAAGCTGGAAACAGTCAGGAATCAAGTTGCACTATACTTTGTCCTTTTAAAGACATTAAATAAAAAAACAAGTTTTTTTTTAACTGAAAGTAAGGAGCGACATTAAAACTGAAAACGAACAGAAATTATTCTGTATATGAAAGGGGCTGGCCCCTCCTCAACGCCTTGCTCTTTACGCTAAAGTTTTTTATCATAGGCAGCGCGCCAGCGCTGCCTAAGTAAAGAACAATGTGGGCACAATGTGTTTTTGTTTTTTTTTCTCCACCCGGGCACTTCGCATCGAAGGAGTTGTCGTAGAAGCTTTGAAAAGGGTTCATTCGATTGGAAATGGGAGTGGCTAGTGCCCTTTCTAATAGCCGAAAGTGATTGGAGGGCAACTAGCCCCCCACGCCCATCATTCCCCCAAACACATCCAATCAAAATTTTGATATAGCCGTTTTGTTCAGCTTAGTTTATTTCCAGATAGAAAATATATTTTCGAGGATGACACTCCCCCACACCCCTCAGGGCAAGGGTTTTAAGTTATGCCCTGGGGGCATATAAGGTTTTTATAGAAGGCGTTGTCGTAGAAACTTCAAAACAGGCTCATTCGATTGGAATTCTAAAGTCCTAGTGCCCTTTTTAATAGTCGAAAGTAATTGGAAGGCTTGACCTTTTTATAGTAAAGATCGATGTGGATATAATGTATTATTTTGTTGTTTAGACCAGGGCACTTTGTATCAAAGGAGTTGTCGTAGGAACTTCGAAAAGGGCTCATTCGATTGAAAATAGAATGGGTTGATGCCTTTTTTAATAGTCAACAGTGATTGGAGGGGAACTAATCCTCCTCTCACGCTCACGCTTCCATTTGCCTTTATGATCAAAAACTAAATGTTGCCTTAAGATTAAATCAAAATGCACTGTGATAATGCTAATTCCCAATAAGGCATCTCAGCAGTATCCCAAGAACGACTAAGGGTATTATGTTCAAACTTTTGGGGCTGCTTCTGCTCTTAAAATTTAACCAAATCAAAATAGCGTAAGTGTATCTAAGCTACCAAAGAAAGTAAACAGATTTTTTTACGACTGGTATCAAGTTTTCCATTTCAGGTCAACTAGAGGAGGTATGAAACTAAATTAAACACTACTATTTGTGTCCAGATTTTGAAGAGGGTGTATGTTGTTGAAAATTGCTGAAAACTTTTCTCAAGCATACAAATAGCAGGCCAAACTATAAATTCTTAAAAAAAACGAAAGATTTAAAGTAACATTTTCTTTTTCTCTGAAAAGACTATGTCAATATAAAACGAAGAGAAATTAATTTAAAAAAATTTTCCACAAAATAAGTTTTTCAAAGAAAAGTAAAGAACTCTATTAAACAAAAAATGAGCAAAAATAAAATCAAATAATCTACCAAGCGTCAAACTACCACAACTCAGCATCGATAAATAAATGAAACCTAAAACGAGCAGAAATTACAATAAATAACAGAGTCAAACTCAAAACTAGCAGAAATTAACATAAGTTGGGCTCAAAACCCCTATGCCTTCCCACGGCCATAATATAATTTGCACTTTACTGAAAAAAAAAATACAAATGAATGTGCATTGTCAGTTAAATATACTTTTACTGATATTTAGTAATCAAAATCTTAATATTATTTGATTTATTAAAGTTATAAAAGTAAAAACATTTATATTTTTTCAATAAAGTTGCAAATTATGATCTGGCCTTGGGAAGGCATAGGGGTTTTGAGCCCAACTTATGCTAATTTCTGCTCGTTTTGAGCTTGACTCGGTTATTTATTGTAATTTCTGCTCGTTTCGGGTTTCATTTATTTATCGATGCTGATTTGTGGTAGCTTCACGCTTGGTAGATTATTTGATTTTATTTTTGCGCATTTTTTGTTTAATGGAGTTCTTTACTTTTCTTTGAAAAACTTATTTTGTGGAAAAAGTTTTATTAATTAATTGTTTTAAAAAATAAAGTTGTGTGACAGAGTCAAACTTTAGCGTAAAGAGCGAGGCGTTGAGGAGAGGACAGCCTCTTTCATATACGGAATAATTTCTGTTCGTTTTAAGTTTTTATGTCGCTCCTTACTTTCAGTTAAAAAAAATTTGTTTTTCTTATTTAATTTCTGAACGTTTTTGAATTAATGGAGCTTTGATTTTGGCTCAGCGTACATGAATAAACAATATGAAACTTGTATATTAATTTTACTTGTTTTGGCTAAATGGCTTTCTCGAAATGTTGTTTTGACGTAACTTACGAATTAACTTAAGTAACGAAATTTTATATTTGTATGTATTTATTACGTATATTAGGGAGTTTACCCCTAGTCAATACCTCGCGCTTTACGCTAAAGTTCGAATTTTGTTCGGATCACAAACCCCTGAATCACAAAGGCCGGTTAATTAGAATAGATAGCTCTTTTGAAAGTACTAAAAAAAACTTTAGCGTAAAGGGCGAGGTATTGACAAGGGAGCGACACCCTCATATACGTAATCATTTCTGTTTGTTTTAAGTTTCAATGTTGCTCCTTACTTTCAGTTGAAAAAAAACTTGTTTTTTTAAATTTAATTTCTGATCGTTTTTTAAATAATGCTGGGAAATCCGTCGCCACCTTCATAGAAATGACCCTTCCCCCAAAAAAATATCCTCCATCGAAAGATCCTTCCCCGGAACCTCCTCCTCCGAACCCCCCCCCCCAACAGAAAAAAAATCTCTCCTGAAACGTCTGTATACTTCCCATTAACCAATACTATATGTAAATTATTTGAAAAAAAACTACGTTTTCTAAAGAGTTAAAAAGGCTGAGTCACAAGTTCCAACCTTAAAACGTACAGGGATTTGGAGGTACAGTTGGGGGCTGCCTCCCCCCAAACCCCCGCTTCCGTATATGAAAGGGGCTGTGCCCTCCTCAGTGCCTCGCTCTTTAAGCTAAAGTTTTTATTGTTTAAAAAAAAAGTTGTGAGAAAGTCAAACTTTAGCGTAAAGAGCGAGGCGTTGAGGAGGGCACAGCCCCTTTCATATGCGGACGCGGGGTTCTGGAGGGCGGCAGCCCCCCAACGGTACCTCCTAATCCCTGTACGTTTTAAGGTTCGAACTTTTGACTCAGCCTCTTTAACTCTTTAGAAAACGCAGTTTTTTCCAAATAATTTCTTCACTTTTTTGTACAGTTTATTACTTATTATTGCTTGACTAACTGTTAGCTGATCGTGTCAGGAGTTAAAGTTGAGGGGCTGCCGCCCCCCCAACCCCCCGCTTTTGAAGATTCTTGTGTTAAGGCTTTTAATTACTGAATACTCAAATCAAATGCACAGTAAGATTTTCTTTTTTCAACTTTTCTTCGAGCATGCGGGTATACGGCATGTTATCAAAGCAGTGGAGAGTTACCTGTAAACGAAAAAAAATTAAGCAACAATCCTAAAATGCTTTATTTTTACACAATTAAAACCTTTTTTAATTTTCATCAGACGAGACGTAAGGTTTTATCGACTTGAGTAATTAAAATCTCTTGACATTCATCAGTGAATGACGTAGTTCCGAGACGAATGCCGATGCAAGCTCTTGGCTCATAAGCTCATAAGCTCATAAGCCATAAGCTCATTCGTCTAACATGGGCTCTTATGGGAAAAAACGAGGTTTTTCGTAAATGTAAATTCGGGGGATAATTTTTTCGGTCTGAAAATATCAAAAGGCCCTAACAGGTCGAATTCAGCTTCGAATGAGTCCTCATTCACCCGGATTCGTTGCCAACTGTGGCCTGTAGGCGTGGCTAACCAAAAAAAATTTGATGAACATTAAGTGGCTATATTTGGTTTTTGGAAAACAGGGAAGGAGGGATCGGATTGAGCTGAAATTTTAAGGATGAGCTCCTAGGCCATAGGAAAGCTTATCCTATAAATTTCAGCCCGATCGGACAACGTTAAAGGGGGGCTGTGGTGGGAGGGTCGAAACTTCCGGCCCACTTTCCCCCATGAAGATAAAGTCGGAGGGGGGGGTGAAATATTGTTTGTTTCTTAGTTTGAGCTTAGGCTACAAAATGCGATCACCGCCGTCTCCCTGCGACCGCTAGGACCGGAAATCGCTTAACATTGTGGTGGGTCGCCTCTTTAAAGAGGCACAAGTGTGCCTCCTTGAGAATGGGCAAAGTTCATAACTTGCAGCCCTTCCCCCAGGAACTGTAAGGGATTAAGTCATCCTCAAAAACATATTTATTAGATTTTCGACTATGGTGAACAAAATGGCTTTCTCAGAATTTCGATTGGGTCACTTCGGGGAAAAAATGAGCAAGGGTGGAGGCCAAGTTGCCTTCCAGTTATTTTGGTCACTTAAAAAGGCCACTTAGAATTTTAATTTCCGTTGAAATGAGCCCTATCACGATATTCTAGGACTACTGGATCGATACGATCACCCCTGGGGAAATGAAAAAAAAAACAACAAAAAAAAAACAAACAAATAAACACGCATCCGTGATCTTTCTTCTGGCATAAAATACAAAATTGCACTTTTTGCAGATAGGAGCTTGAAACTTCTATTGTAGGATTCTCTGATATGCTGAATCTGATGGTGTGATTTTCATTAAAATTGTATGACTTTTCGGTATTGTTTCCCCATTTTTTCGAAAATAAGGCAAATTTTCTCAGGCACGTAACTTTTGATGGGTAAGACTAAACTTAATGAAAGTTATATATATTTGAAATCAGCATAAAAATTTGATTCTACTGATGTATCTCTTGGTATCAAAATTCTGATTTTTGAGATTTGGTTACTATTGAGCCGGGTCGCTCCTTACTTACAGTTCGTTACCACGAACTGTTTTATAGGAAGAAACCGAAGACGACGGTGACGGCAACGTTCTTCAGTTCTGGAGACACAATCGCGATAAAAATTTCGTACGTCGCCGCACTTGCCAGAAAGTTATTCTCTATTCCTGTGACTAGTGTGACCACAGAAAGACTTTTTGGTGGTAGGCCTGATAGTGACTATGATAGTGACTTAGAAGAGTAATGGCCTAAGTCCACACAGAGTGGATAAGTTGATTTTCATTCACGACAACTGTGGCCACATCCCGCAGTTCTAATATACTTCTGAAGTTTGCCTGAAGGAGTTTTTTTTCGACTTACTCTAATATTCGAAGATAAATGATGAATTTTGTGATAAAGTATTCGAAGTTTTGTATACAGTAATTTTCAACGAATAAAAATACTACTAATTTTGATAATTAATTCTGTTAGGAATACTCTTAGATATTTCAACTATTCTGCAAGGGTTCTTAAATGCCACAGCCATTTCGTTTTTACCAGATCTCTACTTCTCTTGATGAATAACGAAGCGTCAGCGTCAAGACCAGCGTCAAGCCAGCGACTCGCAAAGTTTCTACCTCATGAATAGGTAGAATATCTTGTAAATAAAAATGGGATTTGAAGAAGTCTGATTAAAAAATAAACGTTTCTGGTCAACATTGATTGCTTCGGTATTCTCTTATAGGTGCGACGCCGGGGACTAGTGCTTATTGCAATAGCAGTGGAAGCATACAAATATTAAACCTTATAATAAAAACCTTATATATCCCCAGGGCATAACTTACAGCCCTTGCCATGAGGGTTCTGGGGGGGGGGGTTTCATCCTTAAAGACATGATTTCCAGAACTTGAAACTGAAACAAAATGGCCGTCTCAAAATTTTGATTGAATGTGTTTGGGGAAATGGTGGGTGTGAGAGGGGGGTGAGTTACCCTTCAATCATTTTCAACTATTAAAAAGGATACTAGCCCTTTGAATTTCCAATCGAATGAGCCCTTTTTGAAGTTTATAAGACAACGCTTTCTTTAAGAACGTTATATGTCCCCAGGGCATAACTTACAACCCTTACCCTGAGGACTGGGGGAGGGTTATAATCTTCAAAGACCTAATTACCAAAACATTCAACTACGCTGAAAAAATATCTATCTTAAAATTTTGATTGGATATGTTTGGGGAAATGGTGGGCGTGAGAGGAGGGTTAGATGCCCTTCAATCACTTTTGACTGTAAAAAGGGCACTAGCCCTCTCAATTTCCAATTGAATGAGCTCCTTTTGAAGCTTCTATGACAATGCCATTAATAAAAACCTTATATATCCCCAGGGCATAACTTACAACCTTTGCCCAGGGGGCTCTCGGGGGTTTGTCATCCTCAAATATATAATTTCAAGAACTTTCAACTACGTTGAACAAAATGGCTATCTCAAAACTTTGATTGAATATGTTCGGGGGAAATGATGGGCGTGAGAGAGGGGTTAGTTGCTCTGTCAATTTCCAATCAAATGAGCCCTTTTTGAAGTTTCTACGACAACTCTTTCTATGGAAACCTCATATGCCCCCAGGGTATAACTTACAACCCTTGACCTGAGGGGTCTGGGGGGGGGGGAACATCCTTAAGACCTAATTTCCAAAACCTTCGACTACGTTGAACAAAATTCCTATCTAGAAATTTTGATTGGATGTGTTTGAGGAAACGGTGGGCGTGAGAGGGGGGTTAGTTGCCCTCGAATCACTTTCGACTATTAAAAAATGCACTAGCGCTTTGAAATTCCAATTGAATGCGCCCTTTTTCAAGTTTCTCAGACATAGCTTCCAATAAAAACCTTATATGCCCCCAGGGCATAACTTATAACCTTGCCCTGGGGGCTCTGAGGGGGTTATCATCCTCAAAGACTTAATTACCAGAACTTTCATCTATGTTGAACAAAATGGCTATCTCAAAATTTTGCACTAGCCCTTTCAATTTCCAATCGAATAAGCCCTTTTTATAATTTCTACGACAAAGATTTCTATAAAAACCTTATATGCCCTCGGGGCATAACTTACAACCCTTGCCCTGAGGGCTGTGGGGGAGTATTCTCCTCAAAACATTGAACAAAATGGCTATCTCAAAATTTTGATTGGATGTGTTTGGGGAAATGGTGGGAGTGGAAGGGTTGTTAGTTGCCTTCCAATCACTTTCGACTATTAAAATGGGTACTAGCCATGCCAATTTCCAATCGAATGAGCCCTTTTCGAAGTTTCTACGACAACTCCTTCGATACGGTGTGCCCTGGTCTGGAAAAAAAAGAAAAAAAAATAATACATTTTGCCAATAACGTTCTTTACTTAGGCAGCGCTATTGCGCTGCCTATGATATTTAGGATATTTCATTATCTATATTATGATTCCTTATAATAAAACTTCAGTTATTATGAACTAAAGTTCGTTCTTTAATGTAAAAAAAACGGAAAGAAAAAGTTGTCTTATGTGGAGAATATCGTGGTTTCAGCCACTTTTCTTGATTTTTAAACCAATATATTATCTCGATTCCCGGTGTGGGAAATTTTTACTTAGGATGATTTTAGTTCCCCTTTTTTCGAAAATAAGGCAAATTTTCTCAGGCTCGTAAATTTTGATGGGTAAGACTAAACCTGATGAAACTTATATATTTAAAATCAGCATAAAAATATGATCCTTTTGATGTTTCTATTGGTATCAATATTCCGTCTTTTAGAGTTTCGGTTACTATTGAGACGAGTCGCTCTCACTATACAGTTACCACGTTACCACGCTACACTTACTACGTTACCACGAACTGTTTGATAATTGCTTCAAAAATCAAATACCTTTGAAAAGACTGTAGTATGAAAAGACATCAAGAATGCAGTTTTTGTAAAAAGTGATTCAATTTTTTTACATTTTATGTTTTTTGATTAAAAAGGCACTAGAACTTTTGATTTCCGTTTTAATGAGCCCTTTTACGACATTTTAGGACCACTGGGTTGATACGCTAACCCCTGGGGAAAAAAATAAACACGAATCCGTGATCTCTCTTCTGGCAAAAAATACCAATTCCACATTTTTGCAGATAGGACATTGAAACCTCTATAGTAAGGTTCTCTGATACGCTGAATCTGTTGGCGTGACTTTCATTAAGATTCTATGACTTTTAAGGTGCTGTTTTCTTTTTTTTCCGAAAATAATGCAAATTTTCTTAGGCTCAAAGCTTTTGGTGGGTAAGACTAAACTTAATGAAACTTATATATTTAAAATCAGCATAAAAATTCAATTTTTTTTATGTATCTATTTGTATCAAAATTCCGTTTTTTAGAGTTCTGGTTATTATTGAGACGAGTCACTCTTACTATACAGTTCGTTACCATGAACTGTTTGATAGCTTTAAAAAATGATTTATTGTTCAGGACACACACAATTTAGAATAAAAAACGAATTCGATTAAAACCGCCATTTTTTAACAGACATTTCGAGTTAAATAAGTTTACAGTGTGATGTCCATGAGTAAAGAAGCTGGCCATCCCTTTTGGCCGAAGGGGGCCTACTGTACTAAGGATAATGGCAGTGAAGAGGGGCTTGTGACAATTGATGGGCCTAGGTCCGACCCCAACTTGCAGCGGTCTTGAATGTGACAGGTGCAGTAGTGACGAATAATTTGAGTCAGTTGATTATCCCATTAATCACGTCATTCACGTCTCTTCGTTTTGCTGGTTTGAATATCTTTGTTTTGTCACGTTTGTTGTTTTTAGTTTACGTTGTTGTTTTTAGTAAGATTTTGGTGTATTCATCAATCAAGATTGTGTTAGTACGGACAGTTGAGTTTTGTTTCTATTAATTAAAAAAACGAGTTTTTTCGACTGAAAAACTTGACTTAAACCGTTTAAAAACTTAAACCGAACAGAAATTATTACCCCAACCTCTACTCTCGCTCTTTACGCGAAAACCTTAAAGTTCTTTAAACACACTTTTCATTTACATTCAAAGGGCAATAGGTTTAAGGTGAATTTTTGAAGTGTTGCGTAAAGGATAAAATACTTTAGCGTAAAGAGCCTGGGTTAAGGAAGGGGCAGCCCTCCTCATGTACTGAATAATTCAGCTTGTTTTACGCTTTAATGTTGCTTTGTACTTTCAGCTGAAAAAACGGCCTCGTGTTTAAGCATTCTTTTTTGAATTGTTGCGTAAAGAGTAAATAACTTTAGCGTAAAGGGCGAGGGTTGAGGAAGAGGCAGCCGCCTCATATACGGAGTATTTTCTGCTTGTTTTATGTCTTAATGTGGCTTTGCACTTTCAGTTCATAAAATTTATTTTCTTATTGAATTTCGGGCCGTTTTTCAAACCATGCCAGAAAATTCAAGTTATTTGACCTTTAAACTATGCTAAATTAAATGTCTAACTCAAAATTTTGATCAGATGTCTTTGGGAAAACAAGGGTCGTGGAGGAGGGGGCTATTTGTCCTCCAATTTTTTGGTCACTCAAATATTGCACTAGAACTTTCGACTTCCAATCAAATAAGCCCCCCCCACCCCCAATCTTTTAGGACCATTGGTTCGATACAAACCAAGGGTCGATACATGTATGTTCGATACATGTATGTGTCTTTTTACTTTGCAAATCAATGACAACGCCATAGCGTTGACTAAAGTAAAGAACCGTAAGTCTTCAATGTTTTATTATTTATTCATTATTATTTTTTCCTAGACGTAGCTTACTTCATACAGAAAGGTGGTTTTGTGTAAACTTTGGAGGGGGCTCATTCATGGGCACACGTAGCTTCTTGTCTAGGGAGGGGCAGTTGATTCTGTGGTAAAGGGTAGGGGGGAAGCTGAAGTTATATTGTCAGTTCACAAAACCGTACAGCAAGTTCTATCATAGTAGAATAGATCTATGCAATTTGCGCAGGCCCCCGTACAAACAGGTTTTTCTAGTAGTTACGGGTCATCACACTCTTTGCCAAGAGGGATGACGCAGTTTCAAAGTTCACTGTCTTTTTGGTGATAAGCCCAAAAAACCAGCTCTTTTAAGAGATTTGTTTTCTGGTAAGTATAATCTGGTTTGGTAGGTACAATCTGGTTAGGTGGGTATAATCACATTACCTATTCAAAGGTAACGTGCAATTTAAACTGTATCAATTATTTTATTCAAGTTTTTCTAAAAACCAGTATTGTCTATAACTTAATTTACGTTGGTTAAACTTCCGATGGTTAAGAAAGCGTAACAGGTAATTAAAGTATTAGGAATGGGATGCTCTAATTAGAATGATTTTAAGTTGAAAAATTGTGACGTAAAAATAACTCAGTTATTTGCTTGCGTGTATAGGAATTCCCATGTTATTTGCTTGCATGTATAGGAATTCCCATGTTATTTGATTGCATGTATAGGAATTCCAATGTTATTTGCTTGCATGTATAGTAATTCCCATGTTATTTGCTTGCATGTATAGGAATTACTATGTTATTTGCTTGCTTGTATAGGAATTCCCAGGTTATTTGCTTGCTTGTATAGGAATTCCCAAGTTATTTGCTTGCACGTATAGGAATTACCAAGTTATGTACTTGCATGTATAGGAATTCCCTTGTTATATGCTTGCCTGTATAGTAATTTCCATGTTATTTGCTTGCGTGTATAGGAATTCACATGTTATGTGCTTGCTTGTATAGGAATTCCCATGTTATGACCTTGCGTCTATAGGAATTACCATGTTATTTGCTTGCGTGTATAGGAATTCCCATGTTATTTGCTTGCGTGTATAGGAATTCCCAAGTTATTTGCTTGCATGTATAGGAATTCCCTTGTTATTTGCTTGCATGTATAGGAATTCCGATGTTATTTGCTTGCGTGTATAGGAATTCCCATGTTATTTGCTTGCATGTATAGGAATTCCAATGTTATTTTATTGCATGGCTATGACTTCCCAGTTAATTTGATTTAAATTTTATGTAGTACATTGTTATTTTAGTTATGTTATAGTACTACACAATTTATTAGATTTCATGTATATTAATTACTATGTTCTTTGCTTGAGTGTAAAGGAAGTCACATGTTATATGATTGCATGTATAGGAATTCCCATGTTATTTGCTTGAATGTATAGGAATTCCTATGTTATTTGCTTGCGTGTATAGGAATTCCCCTGTTATTTGCTTGCTTGTATAGGAATTCCCATGTTATTGGCTTGCATGTATAGGAATTCCCATGCTATTTTAAGGGCTTATGTCCCCCCCCACGCTCTTATCTGGGTTTATGCCCCCTTCCTATGCTAGTCCGGGAACGTATGTTCCTTCCTATGCTATTATAAGGGCTTTTTCCGTGTGGTTTTTCTTTACTTGGTACCCATTAAAAACAAAATTTTTTTGTTAAATAAGTAGTTCTTATATCTTTTAAAAGAGCTTTACGGGATTTGAGACTCTCTGTTGCCTGATTCCGTTTGATTTTTCTTTACTTAGTGCTCATTAAAAACTAAATTTTTGTGTTAAATAAGTAGTTCTTGTATCTTTTAAAAGAGCTTTACGGGGTTCGAGAGACTCGGTTGTCTGATTCCGTGTGATTTTTATTTACTTGGTGCCCATTAAAAAAGTTGCTAGCCAAAACCCCGTGTGGATGAGTTGAAATAAAAAATTTTAACAAGAAATGGCTGAAAAGTGTTTTGGGGGATATGGGTTGATTGGCAGAAGGATGTTTGAGCGAATTTAAAGCGGAGGGCGAGTTGCTAGTGAAAAAAATCTAAGCTAATAGGGGTTTTTGACCGTAAACTCTAGTTTTCTGTAAGAAAATTATGGAAAATACAATTCGTTGGTTCATAGGTGAAACTTAAGTCCAGGTATGGATCAAAAAATAAACTTTTTCTGTAGAATCTGAGCTAATAAGGGTTTTTGATCATAAACTCTAGTTTCCTGTAAGAAAATTATGCAAAATACAATTCTCTCGTTCAAATGTGAAACTTAGGTCCATTCTCTGGTTCAAATGTGTAAAAACCCGTGTGAATGAGTTGAAATATAAATTTTTTTTAACAAGAAATGACTAACAAGTGTTTTGGAGGAGATGGGGTTAATTGGCAGAAGGATGTATTAGCGTAGGTATAGTGGAGGCCGAGTTGCTAGCGAAAAACCCGTGTGGACGAGTTGAAATAAAAATTTTTAACAAGAAATGTCTGAAAATTGTTTTGGGGGAGATGGGTTGATTGGCAGAAGGATGTATTAGCGAAGTTATAGTGGATGGCAAGTTGCTAGTGAAAAATCTAAGCTAATAAGGGTTTTTGACCGTAAACTCTAATTTTTTGTAAGAAAATTATGGAAAATACAATTTGTTGGTTCATAGGTGAAACTTAAGTCCAGTTATGTATTGAAAATAAATTAAATTCAAGAAATTATGAAAAAATTCTCAGTCTAAGTAGCAAATTCTTTCTTGAATTCACCTGTTGGATAAACAAAAATACATTTCGTTCAAGAAATTATGAAAAAATTCTAAGTAAGTAACAAACTCTTTATTGTTTTCACGAGTTATATAAACGATTTAGAGAAATTTCATTCAAGAAATTATGACAAAATTCTAAGTAAGTAACAAACTCTTTATTGTTTTCACGAGTTAGATATACGATGTAGAAATTTCATTCAAGAAATTATGAAAAAATTCTCAGTCTAAGTAGCTAATTCTTTCTTGAATTCACCTGTTTGATAAATAAAAGAACCATTTCTTTCAATAAATTATGACAAAATTCTAAGTAAGTAACAAACTCTTTATTGTTTTCACGAGTTAGATAAACGATATAGAAATTAATTTCAAGAAATTATGAAAAAATTCTCAGTAAGTAACCATTTCTTTCTTGAAGTCAACTGTTGGATAAACAGTACGGAAATTTCATTAAATAAATTATGAAAATATTTTTAAGTAAGTAACAAACTCTTTATTGATTCCACCTCTTGTATATACAGAACAGATACTTCATTCAAGAAATTATTCTTTAATTCACCTGTTGGATAAAAAAAAACACATTTCGTTAAATAAATTATGACAACATTATACTTAATTAACAAACTCTTTATTGTTTTCATGAGTTATATAAAAGATATAGAAATTAATTTCAAGAAATTATGAAAAACTTATCAGTAAGTAACAATTTATTTCTTGAAGTAAACTGTCGGATACACAGTACTGAAATTTCATTCAAGAAATTATTAAAATATTTGTAATTAAGTAACAAACTCTTTATTGATTCCACCTCTTGGATATACAGTACAGATACTTCATTCAAGAAATTATGAAAAAATCGCAAGTAAGTAACCTTTTTTCTCTTTATCACAAACAATTTTCACTTAGCTACATGATGTAGAAATTTAATTAAAGAAATTATGAAAAAATTCTCAGTAATTAACAATTTCTTTATTGAAGTCAACTCTTAGATACACAATACGGAAGTTTCATTAAAGAAATTATGAAGTTATTTGTACTTAAGTAACAATCTCTTTATTGATTTCACCTCTTGAATATACAGTACAGATACTTCATTCAAGAAACGTGATTAAACACGTTTCGAAACTACATGCTATTTGCATGCCTTTCCTTGGCACCTTTTCCAAAATGAGCGGGGCTTCCCCACTGTTTCCTACACATTGCGAAAAGTGAGCAGTACGAGAACTCCACGTTTTCAACCAGACTGGTTTTTTAGACAACACACCCACAGAGATGACACACACACACACATAGAGACGAGACCTACACAGACACGACACACAAACAGAGTCATAGTGAGAGAGATATCCAAAAAGTTGACTTGATCTAGGTTCACTTAGAGTGGCGCGAACTCTTTCCTGAAGTCACCTCTCGGATACACAATGCAGAAACTTCATTTAAGAAATTATCAAAAAATTTTAAGTAAGTAGCAAATTCTTTCTTGAATTCGCCTCTTGGATAATCAAAAAAAGTCATTTCATTCAAGAAATTATGAAAAAAAGTCTAAATAAGTAACAAATCCTTTCTTGAAGTTACCTCATGGATACACAACGCAGAAATTTCATTTAAGAAATTATAAAAAATTGTAAGTAAGTAGCAAATTCTTTCCTGAATTCACCATCTGGAGAAACAAAAAGAAATTTCGTTCAAGATAGTATGAAAAACTTATAAGTAAGAAACCAACTCTTTCTTGAAATTATCTCATGGATACACAATTCAGAAATTTCATTTAAGAAATAGCCTGCTGGATAAACCAAAAATACATTTCTATAAATAAAATCTGACAAAATTAAAAGTAAGTAAAAAAATATTTATTGTTTTCATGACTTAGATACACGATGTAAAAATTTAATTCAAGAAATTATTATAAAATTCTTAGCAAGTAATAATTTCCTTATTGAATTCAACTCTTGTGTAGTAATTTAATTCAAGAAATTCTGAAAAAATTCTCAGCAATTGACAATTTTTTTCCTGAAGTCAACTCTTGGATACACAATACGGGAATTTCATTCAAGTAATTATGAAAAAATTGTAACTAAGTGGCAAATTCTTTCGAGCAGTACGAGAACTCCACGTTTTCAACCAGACTGGTTTTTTAGACAACACACCCACAGAGATGACACACACACACACATAGAGACGAGACATGCACAGACACGACACACAAACAGAGTCATAGCGAGAGAGATATCCAAAAAGTTGACTTGATCTAGGTTCACTTAGAGTGGTGCGAACTCTTTCCTGAAGTCACCTCTTGGATACACAATGCAGAAACTTCATTTAATAAATTATCAAAAAATTTTAAGTAAGTATCAAATTCTTTCTTGAATTCGCCTCTTGGATAAACAAAAAAAAAGTCATTTCATTCAAGAAATTATGAAAAAAATTATAAATAAGTAACAAATCCTTTCTTGAAATTACCTCATGGATACACAACGCAGAAATTTCATTTAAGAAATTATAAAAAATTGTAAGTAAATAGCAAATTCTTTCTTGAATTCACCAGCTTGATAAGCAAACATACATTTCGTTCAAGAAATTATGACAAAGTTCTAAGTAAGTAACAAACTCTTTCTTGAAGTTACCTCATTGATACACAATGCAGAAATTTCATTTAAAAAATCACCTGCTGGATAAACAAAAAAGACATTTCGTTCAACAAACTATGACAAAATTCCAAGTAAGTAACAAACTCTTTATTGTTTTCATGACTTAGATACACGATGTAGAAATTTAATTCAAGAAATTATGAAAAAATTTTCAGCAAGTAACAATTTCTTTCTTGAAGTCAACTCTTGTGTAGAAATTTAATTCAAGAAATTATGAAAAAATTCTCAGTAAGTAACAATTTCTTTCTTGAAGTCAACTCTTGGATACACAATACGGGAATTTCATTCAAGAAATTATGAAAATATTTGTGAGTAAGTAACAAACTCTTTTTTTGATTTCACCTCTTGGATATACAGTACAGATACTTCATTCAAGAAATTATGAAAAAATCGCAAGTAAGTAACTTTTCTTTCTCTTTAGAGTGGCGCGCCACTCTAAGTGAACTTAGATCAACCCAACTTTTTGGATATCTCTCTCACTATGACTCTGTTTGTGTGTCGTGTCTGTGCAGGTCTCGTCTCTATGTGTGTGTGTGTGTCATCTCTGTGGGTGTGGTGTCTAAAAAAACCAGTCTGGTTGAAAACGTGGAGTTCTCGTACTGCTCACTTTTCGCAATGTGTAGGACACAGTGGGTAAGCCCCGCTCATTTTTGAAAAGGTGCCAAGTAAAGGCATGCAAATAGCATGTAGTTTCGAAACGTGTTTAATCACGTTTCTTGAATGAAGTATCTGTACTGTATATTCAAGATGTGAAATCAATAAAGAGATTGTTACTTACTTACAAATACCTTCATAATTTCTTGAATGAAATTTCCGTATTGTGTATCTAAGAGTTGACTTCAAGAAAGAAATTGTTAATTACTGAGAATTTTTTCATAATTTATTGAATTAAATTTCTACATCATGTAGCTAAGTGAAAATTGTTTGTGATAAAGAGAAAAAAGTTACTTACTTGCGATTTTTTCATAATTTCTTGAATGAAGTATCTGTACTGTATATCCAAGAGGTGGAATCAATAAAGAGTTTGTTACTTACTTACAAATATTTTCATAATTTCTTTAATGAAATTTCAGTACTGTGTATCAAACAGTTGACTTCAAGAAAGAAATGGTTACTTACTGAGAAGTTTTTAATAATTTCTTGAAATTAATTTCTACATCTTTTATCTAACTCGTGAAAAAAATAAAGAGTTTGTTACTTACTTAGAATTTTGTAATAATTTATTGAAAGAAATGTCTTTTTGTTTATACAACATTTGAATTCAAGAATAATTTCTTGAATGAAGTATCTGTACTGTATATCCAAGAGGTGGAATCAATAAAGAGTTTGTTACTTACTTACAAATATTTTCATAATTTATTGAATGAAATTTCCGTACTGTGTATCCAACAGTTGACTTAAAGAAAGAAATGGTTACTTACTGAGAATTTTTTCATAATTTCTTGAAATTAATTTCTATATCGTTTATCTAACTCGTGAAAACAATAAAGAGTTTGTTACTTACTGAGAATTTTTTCATAATTTCTTGAACGAAATGGTTTTTTTATTTATCCAACAGGTGAATTAAAGAAAGAATTTGCTACTTAGACTGAGAATTTTTTCATAATTTCTTGAATGAAATTTCTACATCGTATATCTAACTCGTGAAAACAATAAAGAGTTTGTTACTTACTGAGAATTTTGTCATAATTTATTGAATGAAATTTCTCTAAATCGTTTATATAACTCTTGAAAACAATAAAGAGTGTGTTACTTACTTATAATTTTGTCATAATTTCTTGAACGAAATGTCTTTTTGTTTATCCAACAGGTGAATTCAAGAAAGAATTTGCTACTTAGACTGAGAATTTTTTCATAATTTCTTGAATTTAATTTCTACATCGTATATCTAACTCATGAAAACAATAAAGAGTTTGTTACTTACTTAGAATTTTGTCAAAATTTCTTGAATGAAATGTCTTTTTGTTTATTCAACAAGTGAATTCAAGAAAGAATTTGTCACTTAGTTACAATTTTTTCATAAGTGCTTGAATGAAAGTCCCTTATTTTGTATTCAAGAGTTGACTTCAAGAAATAAATTGTCAATTACTGAGAAATTTTTCAGAATGTCTTGAATTAAATTTCTAAACAAGATTTGACTTCAAGAAGGAAATTGTTTATTTCTAAGAATTTTCTCATAATTTCTTGAATTAAATTTCTACATTATGTATCTAAGTCACGAAAACAATAACGAGTTTGTTACTTACATGTAATTTTGTCATAGTTTCTTGAACGAAATGTCTTTTTTGTTTATCCAGCAGGTGATTTCTTAAATGAAGTTTCTGAATTGTGTATCCTAGGGGTAACTTAATGAAAGATTTTTTTAAGTACATATAATTTTTGTCACTATTTCTTGAATGTCATGTCTTTTTGTTTCTCTGGCTGGGGAATTCAAGAAAGAATTTGCTACTTACTTAAAAGTTTTGAAAATTTATTACTCTAAATTTCTTCGTTGTGTATACATGAGTTAACTTCAATAAAGGATTTGTTACTTATTTAGAATTTTTTTCATAATTTCTTGAATGAACTGACTTTTTTTTGATTATCCAAGAGTCGAATTCAAGAAAGAATTTGCTACTTACTTAAAATTTTTTGTTAATTTATTAAATGAATTTTATGAATTGTGTATCAAAGAGGTGACTTCAGGAAAGGGTTTGCACCACTCTAAGTGAACCTAGATCAACTCAACTTTTTGGATATCTCTCTCACTATGACTCTGTTTGTGTGTCGTGTCTGTGCATGTCTCGTCTCTCGGTGTGTGTGTGTGTCATCTCTGTGGGTGTGTTGTCTAAAAAACCAGTCTGGTTGAAAACGTGGAGTTCTCGTACTGCTCGAAAGAATTTGCCACTTAGTTACAATTTTTTCATAATTACTTGAATGAAATTCCCGTATTGTGTATCCAAGAGTTGACTTCAAGAAAGAAATTGTTACTTACTGAGAATTTTTTCATAATTTCTTGAATTAAATTTCTACACAAAAGTTGACTTCAAGAAAGAAATTGATACTTGCTGAGAATTTTTTCATAATTTCTTGAATTAAATTTTTACATCGTGTATCTAAGTCATGAAAACAATAAAGAGTTTGTTACTTACTTGGAATTTTGTCATAGTTTCTTGAACGAAATGTCTTTTTTGTTTATCCAGCAGGTGATTTCTTAAATGAAATTTCTTCATTGTGTATCCATGAGGTAACTTCAGGAAAGAGTTGGTTACTTACTTAGAATTTTTTAATAATTTCTTGAACGAAATGTCTTTTTGCTTATCCAGCTGGTGAATTCAAGAAAGAATTTGCTATTTACTTACAATTTTTGATAATTTCTTAAATGAAATTTCTGCTTTGTGTATCCATGAGGTAACTTCAAGAAAGTATTTGTTACTTATTTAGAATTTTTTTCATAATTTCTTGAATGAAATGACTTTTTTTTGATTATCCAAGAGGCGAATTCAAGAAAGAATTTTCTACTTACTTAAAATTTTTTGATAATTTATTAAATGAAGTTTCTGCATTGTGTATCCGAGAGGTGACTTCAGGAAAGTGTTCGCGCCACTCTAAGTGAACCTAGATCAACCCAACTTTTTGTATATCTCTCTCAATTTGACTCTGTTTGTGTGTCTTGTCTGTGTATGTCTCGTCTCTATGTGTGTGTGTGTGTGTCATCTCTGGGGGTGTGTTGTCTAAAAAACCAGTCTGGTTGAAAACATGGAGTTCTCGTACTGCTCACTTTTCGCGATGTGTAGGAAACAGTGGGGAATCCCCGCTCATTTTGGAAAGGTGCCAAGGAAAGGCATGCAAATAGCATGTAGTTTCAAAACGTGTTTAATCAAGTTTCTTGAATGAAGTATCTGTACTGTATATTCAAGATGTGAAATCAATAAAGAGATTGTTACTTACTTACAAATACCTTCATAATTTCTTGAATGAAATTTCCGTATTGTGTATCTAAGAGTTGACTTCAAGAAAGAAATTGTTAATTACTGAGAATTTTTTCATAATTTCTTGAATTAAATTTCTACATCATGTAGCTAAGTGAAAATTGTTTGTGATAAAGAGAAAAAAAGTTACTTACTTGCGATTTTTTCAAAATTTCTTGAATGAAGTATCTGTACTGTATATCCAAGAGGTGGAATCAATAAAGAGTTTGTTACTTACTTACAAATATTTTCATAATTTCTTGAATGAAATTTCCGTACTGTGTATCCGACAGTTGACTTCAAGAAAGAAATGGTTACTTACTGAGAAGTTTTTCATAATTTATTTAAATTAATTTCTAAATAGTTTATATAAATCGTTAAAACAATAAAGAGTTTGTTACTTAATTAGACTTTTGTCATAATTTCTTGAACGAAATGTATTTTTGTTTATCCAACAGGTGAATTCAAGAATAATTTCTCGAATGAAGTATCTGTACTGTATATCCAAGAGGTGGAATCAATAAAGAGTTTATTACGTACTGACAAATATGTTCATAATTTCTTGACTGATATTTCAGTACTTTGTATACAAGATTTTAATTCAAAATGATAATTTTTAGTTACTGAGAATTTTTTTATAACTTCTCGAAGTTAATTTCTAAATCGTTTTTTCTAACTCGTTAAAAAACTAAAGTATTTTTTACTTACTTAGAATTTTGTCATAATTTATTGAACGAAATTTTTTGTTTATTTATCCAACAGGTGAATTCAAGAAAGAATTTTCTACTTAGACTGAGAATTTTTTCATAATTTCTTGAATGAAATTTCTAAATCGTTTATCTAACTCGTGAAAACAATAAATAGTTTGTTACTTACTTAGAATTTTGTCATAATTTCTTGAATGAAATTTCTCTACATCGTTTATCTAACTCGTGAAAACAATAAAGAGTTTGTTACTTACTTAGAATTTTGTCATAATTTCTTGTAAGAAATGTCTTTTTGTTTATCCAACAGGTGAATTCAAGAAAGAATTTACTACTTAGACTGAGAATTTTTTCATAATTTCTTGAATTTAATTTCTTTTCAATCCATACCTGGACTTAAGTTTCACCTATGAACCAACAAATTGTATTTTCCATAATTTTCTTACAAAAAAACTAGAGTTTACGGTCAAAAAACCTTATTAGCTTAGATTTTTCACTAACAACTTGAAATTCACTATAACTTCGCTAATACATCCTTCTGCCAATCAACCCATCTCACCCAAAACACTTTTCAGACATTTCTTGTTAAAATTTTTTATTTCAACTCGTCCACACGGGTTTTTCACTAGCAACTCGGCCTCCACTATAACTACGCTAATACATCCTTCTGCCAATTAACGCATCTCCTCCAAAACACTTTTCAGTCATTTCTTGTTAAAAAAATTTCTATTTTAACTCATTCAGACGGGTTTTTCCACATTTGAACCAGAGAATGGACCTAAGTTTCACATTTGAACGAGAGAATTGTATTTTGCATAATTTTCTTACAGGAAACTAGAGTTTATGGTCAAAAACCCTTATTAGCTCAGATTCTACAGAAAAAGTTTATTTTTTGATCCATACCTGGACTTAAGTTTCACCTATGAACCAACAAATTGTATTTTCCATAATTTTCTTACAGAAAACTAGAGTTTACGGTCAAAAACCCCTATTAGCTTAGATTTTTTTCACTAGCAACTCGCCCTCCACTTTAAATTCGCTAATACATCCTTCTGCCAATCACCTCCTCTCCCCCAAAACCCTTTTCAGCCATTTCTCGTTAAAAATTTTTATTTCAACTCATCCACACGGGGTTTTCGCTAGCAACTTTTTTAATGGTCACCAAGTAAAAAAAAATCACACGGAATCAGACAACCGAGTCTCTCAAACCCCGTAAAGCTCTTTTAAAAGATACAAGAATTAATTATTTAACACAAAAATTTCTTTTTTAATGAGCACTAAGTAAAGAAAAATCAAACGGAATCAGGCAACAGAGAGTCTCAAATCCCGTAAAGCTATTTTAAAATATATAAGAACTACTTATTTAAAAAAAAAATTTTTTTTTTATTGGGTACCAAGTAAAGAAAAACCACACGTAAAAAGCCCTTATAATAGCATAGGAAGAAACATAAGTTCCTGGACTAGCTTTGGAAGGGGGGCATAAACACTGATACTAGCATGGGGGGGGGGACAGAAGCCCTTAAAATAGCATGGGAAGTCCTAGACACGCAAGCAAATAACATGGGAATTCCTAAACATGCATGCAAATAACATGGGAATTCCTATACAAGCAAGCAAATAACATATGAATTCCAAGACAAGCAAGCAAAGAACCTGGGAATTCCTATACATGCTAGCAAATAACATGGGACTTCCTATACAAGCAAGCAAATAACATTGGAATTCATATACAAGCAAGCAAATAACATGGGAATTCCTATACATGCAAGCAAATAACATGGGAATTCCTATACAAGCAAGCAAATAACAAGGGAATTCCTATACATGCAAGCAAAGAACATGGGAAGTCCTATACAAGCAAGCAAATAACATGGGAATTCCTATACAGGCAAGCAAATAACATGGGAATTCCTATACATGCAAGCAAATAACATTGGAATTCCTATACATGCAAGCAAATAACTTGGGAATTCCTATACAAGCAAGCAAATAACATGGGAAGTCCTATACAAGCAAGCCCATTACATGGGAATTCCTATACATGCAAGCACATAACATGGGAATTCCTATACAAGCAAGCAAATAACATCGGAATTCCTATACACGCAAGCAAATAACATGGGAATTCCTATACATGCAAGCAAATAACATGGGAATTCCTATACATGCAAGAAAATAACTTGGGAATTCCTATACATGCAAGCAAATAACATGGGAATTCCTATACATGCAAGCAAATAACATGGGAATTCCTATACAAGCAAGCAAATAACATGGGAATTCCTATACAAGCAAGCAAATAACATGGGACTTCCTATACATGCAAGCAAATAAAATGGTAATTCCTATACATGCAAGCACATAACATGGTAATTCCTATACATGCAAGCAAATAACATGGGAATTCCTATACAAGCAAGCAAATAACTGAGTTATTTTTACGTCACAATTTTTCAACTTAAAATCATTCTAATTATAGCATCCCATTCCTAATACTTTAATTACCTGTTACGCTTTCTTAACCACCGGAAGTTTAACCAACGTAAATTAAGTTATAGACAATACTGGTTTTTAGAAAAACTGGAATAAAATAATTGATATAGTTTAAATTGCACGCTACCTTTGAATAGGCAATGTGATTATACCCACCTAACCAGATTGTACCTACCAAACCAGATTATACTTACCAGAAAACAAATCTCTTAAAAGAGCTGGTTTTTTGGGCTTATCACCAAAAAGGCAGTGAACTTTGAAACTGCGTCATCCCTCTTGGCAAAGAGTGTGATGACCCGTAACCACTAGAAAAACCTGTTTGTACGGGGGCCTGCGCAAATTGCATAGATCTATTCTACTAATCATACCCATGAAATCTTTATTAATAAGTAATCACCAAAAATCATTAATATCTACTACTACTACTAACAACTCACCGCAGCACCAAGTCGCCTGAGGCCAACACAGTTACGCACACTCCTCCTCCATCCCAATCTATTCAAAACCACCCTTTTTACACCCGCGCATGAAGTTCCCATTTCTTTTAAATCTTTCTTTATGACGTCCTCCCACCCCAGACGAGGACGACTTGCTTTCCGTATAGCCCAAGACGGTTGGCCGACAAGAGCAATCTTCGGCAATATGTCATCCTTCATACGTAAAACGTGCCCTAGCCACCTCAAATTTTCGTTCATAAAAGCCCTAGAAAGCGGTATTGAACCACATTTTTCGTATAGCCTATTGTTTGAAATACGGTCAGTCAGCCGGGTACCCAGAACAATCCTTAAGCAATTTCTTTGGAGAACATCTAAGTAGTATGTACATATTGAATTTGCTTAGACATATAGGAATTACTATGCTATTTGCTTAGACATATAGGAAATACTTTTGTTTAGACATATAGGAAATACTTTTGCTTAGACATATAGGAATTACCAAGCTATTTGCTTAGACATATAGGAAATACTTTTGCTTAGACATATAGCAATTCCCATGTTATTTGCTTGCACGTATAGGACCATGCTATTTGCTTGCAGCTATAGGACCATGCTATTTGCTCGGAGGTATAGCAATTTTTACATTATTCTATAGAAGTTCTACAACTTTTCAAAGAGATTCAGACCTCCCTCACAGGGTATTATACTTTGAGTAGACTACGTTCCATCTTGTGCTAGTTGGGAATTGTATAATATGTTATGAAGGACAAGTTTACTGACATAATTCACACATACTATATTTCTGCTTCATGATTGCATAAACTATTAGAGATATGAAAATGATATCTCATTTGAATTAAGCTAACTCAATTTGCGAAAAGGTGTTCCATTTGCACAACTCTGCTCTGATTGAATTGTCGCCGACAATGGGTCGAAAACGACATGTAATCAATGCTAAGCCTTTTTTTTTATTGCTAGGTGATTACTCAATTCACTTTTTTGTGCTAACTGACAGAGCTCAAAATGCGAACATTTTGAAAAGGAGACAGGTTTTTTTTTTATTTAGCATTTGCAAAAAAGGGGTAATTAGTGATTGGATAATTTTTAACATGAAATCTCTGAATAAAATATTTGTGGAGGGATGGGATGATGGGAGAAGGATTTCTTAGAGTACTTATAGTGCTGTACTATGGGTCGACTTGCTAGCGAAAAAAAACCCGTATGGTTGACTTGAACTAAATCAAAATACACTATGTGCAAGCAGATTTTCAAAATGCATGAAGGTGGAGAAAAAAAGATTAAACTGATTAGCGGTTAAGGTAACCCCGAAGGAGTTGTTAACTCAGGTAATTTGTTATAAATTTGAAACAACATCAGTTTTGAAACAACATCATTCTATTAAAAATGGCTAACGACGATAGAATGACATTGTGACTTGACCTAGCTTTACCTTTCCAATGTGGTCTGTATAATAAACAAGTGATGTTTGATAAGTATTGTCAATTTAAAATAGGATCTAACGTTCCCTTCGTTCCCCCATTTCTGAGGGCAGGGGAGATGAGGGGGGTCAATTTTGGAGGGAAAACCAAAAATACTCAGAATCGATAATGAATGAGATCTGCCTCAAGGGGAAGGCTCAGATGCCCTTCGTTCCCCCATTTCTGAGGGCAGGGGAGGGTGTGGGGGGTCAATTTTGGAGGGAAAACCGAAAATACTCAGAATCAAAAATAAAGCATGATCTGCCTCAAGGGGAAGGCCCAGAGACCCTTCGTTCCCCCATTTCTGAGGGAAGGGGTGGGGGGGTCAATTTTGGAGGGAAAACCAAAAAATACTCAGAATCAAAAATACAGCGTGATTTGTATCAAGGGGGAGGCTCAGTGCCCCCTCCATCCTCCATTTCTGTGGAGGAAATGATTTTTTTGGGATGATATGGAAAAAGGGTAAATTCTAAATGTTTTGCTAAACATGCGACTATAAATAAGGCTATGGTGCCTTTCTGAACTTTCTGTGAGAGGCCGGGGTGATTATTTAGTTTAAATAATTATATGAGGACGAGAATCTTGTGGTTGGTGTGGAAAAATGGTACATACTGACTGTTTGGGTAAACATACGACTATAAATAAGGCTATTGTGTCTTTCTGAACTTTCCGTGAGAGGCGGGGGGTAAGTATTTAGTTTAAATAATTCTAGGATGAATTGAGTTTTGGGGCTGGTGCGGAAAAATGGTACGTGTGGGGTAAATTAAGTTTTGAGAGGGGTAAAAATAGTAGTTATTTAGAACCCGATAAACAGGTGACTTAAAATGCTTCATTAGAAATAGTTTTTTGCTAATGATATCTCCTCGACAGATATTTTTTTATTGTATTTTATAGCTACTAGCCAAACGTTGCTCTGTGTTTGTCACACCAACTAATAAATATTTATCGGGGTTTTATTTTTTCTGTTCAATTATTTTCATTGTAAGCCAATATAATTACCTCATACTTTTATTCTAACTTAACTTGTAGGAATAGGACTTCTAGAATAAGGATTCATTCCCTCGACTAAATCAGTTTATTCATGTAAAATAGTGAACAAAAGACTATTAATTCTCCGTATACTTCTTGTTCTTCTTCTTATCTAGCTAAACGTTGCGCTGTGTTTGTCACACCAACTAGTAAATATTTATCGGGCTTTTATTTTTTCCGTTCAATTATTTTCAGTGTAAGCCAATATAATGCTAGGGGGAGTAAAAATGGTAGTTATTTAGTACCCGGTAAACAGGTGACTTGATATACTTCATTAGAAGTAGGTTATTGCTAATGATACCTCCTCGACGTATCTTCGCTGTTTGAATATTTAAAGAAGCTAATGCATAGTCTCCATGTAATTCTAGGCCCAGCGGCAGCTGAGATCAAGCTTCAGATCTGGTATCACCAAACAGAGATTAATCCGACTTTGTCACCAAAATTGTAAGTAAGTAGCAAATTCTTTCTTGAATTCGCCTCCTGGATAAATAAAAAGACATTTCATTCAAGAAATTATGACAAAATCCTAAGTAAGTAACAAACTCTTTCTTGAAGTTACCTCTTGGATACACAATGCAGAAATTTCATTTAAGAAACTATGAAAAATTGTAAGTAAGTAAGTAAGTAACAAATTCTTTCTTGAAGTCACCTCTTGGATACACAATACAGAAATTTCATTCAAGAAATTATGACAAAATTTTAAGTAAGAATTAAATTCTTTCTAGAATTCTCCTGCTGGATAAACAAAAAGACAATTCGTTCAAGAAATTAAGACAAAATTCTAAGCAAGTAACAAACGCTTTCCCGAAGTCACCTCTCGGATACACAATACAGAAATTTTATTTAAGAAACTATGAAAAATTCTAAGCAAGTAACAAACTCTTTCCTGAAGTCACCTCTTGGATACACAATGCAGAAATTTCATTAAAGAAACTATGAAAAAATTTTAAGTAAGTAAGTAACAGATTATTTCTTGAAATCACCTCTTGGATACACAATACATAAATTTCATTAAGGAAATTATTAAAAGATTGTAATTGAGTAGCAAATTCTTTCTTGAATTCACCTGCTGGATAAACAAAAAGACATTTCGTTCAAGAAATTATGACAAAATTCCAAGTAAGTAACAAACTTTTTCTGGTTTTCACGACTTAGATACACGATGTAGAAATTTAATTCAGGAAATTATGAAAAAATTCTCAGTAAGTAAAAATTTCTTTCTTGAAGTCAACTCTTGGATACACAATACGGAAAAATTTCATTCAAGAAATTATGAAAATATTTGTAAGTAAGTAACAAGCTCTTTATTGATTTCACCTATTGGATAAACAGTACAGATACTTCATTCAAGACATTATGAAAAAATCGCAAGTAAGTAACAAACTCTTTATTGTTTTCACATCTTGGATACACAATGCAGAAATTTCATTTAAGAAATTATGAAAAAATTGTAAGTAAGTAACAAACTCTTTCCTGAAGTCACATCTTGGATACACAATGCAGAAACTTCATTTAAGAAACTATGAAAAAATTGTAAATAAGTAAGTAACAAATTCTTTCATGAAGTCAACTCTTGGATACACAATGCAGAAATTTCATTAAAGAAATTATGAAAAAATTGTAAGTAAGTAGCAAATTCTTTCTTGAATTCACCTGCTGGATAAACAAAAAGACATTTCGTTCAATAAATTATGACAAAATTCTAAGTAAGTAACAAACTCTTTATTGTTTTCACGACTTAGATACACGATGTAGAAATTTAATTCAAGAAATTATGAAAAAATTCTCAGTAAGTAACAATTTCTTTCTTGAAGTAAACTCTTGGATACACAATACGGAAATTTCATTCAAGAAATTATGAAAAAATTGTAACTAAGTAGCAAATTCTTTCTTGAATTCACCTGCTGGATATACAGTACAGATACTTCATTCAATAAATTATAAAAAAATCGCAAGTAAGTAACAAACTCTTTATTGTTTTCACCTCTTGGATATACAATGCGGATATTTCATTCAATAAATTATGAAAAAATTGTAAGCAAGTAACAAACTCTTTCCTTAAGTCACATCTTGGATACACAATGCAGAAACTTCATTTAAGAAACTATGAAAAAATTGTAAATAAGTAAGTGACAAATTCTTTCTTGAAGTTACCTCTTGGATACACAATGCAGAAATTTCATTTAAGAAATTATGAAAAAATTGTAAGTAAGTAACAAACTCTTTCTGAAGTTACCTCTTGGATACACAATGCAGAAATTTCATTTCAGAAATTATGAAAAAATTGTAAGCAAGTAACAAACTCTTTCCTGAGGTTACCTCTTGGATAAACAATACAGAAACTTAATTGAAGAAACTAAAAAAAAATTTTATCTAAGTAATTAACAAATTCTTTCTTGAAGTCACCTCTTGGATACACAATACAGAAATTTCATAAAAGAAATAATGAAAAAGCTGTAAGTAAGTAGTAAATTATTTCTTGAATTCACCTGCTGGATAAACAAAAAGACATTTCGTTCAAGAAATTATGACAAAATTCTAAGTAAGTAACAAACTCTTTATTGTTTTCACGACTTAGATACACGATTTAGAAATTTAATTTAAGAAATTATGAAAAAATTCTCAGTAAGTATCAATTTCTTTCTTGAAGTCAACTTTTGGATACACAATACGGAAATTTCATTCAAAAAATTATGAAAATATTTGTAAGTAAGTAACAAACTCTTTATTGATTTCACCTCTTGGATATACAGTACAGATACTTCATACAATAAATTATGAAAAAATCGCAAGTAAGTAACAAACTCTTTATTGTTTTCACCTCTTGGATATACAATACGGAAATTTCATTCAATAAATTATGAAAATTTGTAAGCAAGTAACAAACTCTTTGAAGTCACCTCTTGGATACACAATACAGAAATTTCATTAAAGAAATTATGAAAAAATTGTAAGTAAGTAGCAAATTCTTTCTTGAATTCACCTGCTGGATAAACAAAAAGACATTTCGTTCAAGAAATTATGACAATATTATAAGTAAGTAACAAACTCTTTATTGTTTTCACGATTTAGATACACGATGTAGAAATTTAATTCAAGAAATTATGAAAAAATTCTCAGTAAGTAACAATTTCTTTCTTGGAGTCAACTCTTGGATACACAATACGGAAATTTCATTCAAGACATTATGAAAATATTTTTAAGTAAGTAAAAAACTCTTTATTGTTTTCACCTCTTTGATATACCGTATATATACTTACTCCAATAAATTATTAGAAAAAATAAACAGAAAGTAAGAAACTGTTTATTGTTTTCACTTCTTGGATATACAATACCGAAATTTGATTCAATAAATTATAAAAGTTTGTAAGAAAGTAACAAACTCTTTCCTGAAGTCACCTCTTGAATAAACAATGCAGAACCTTCATTTAAGAAAGTATGAAAAAATTGTAAGTAAGTAAGTAAGTAACAAATTCTTTCTTGAATTCGCCTCTTGGATAAACAAAAAAAAGTCATTTCATTCAAGAAATTATGACAAAATTCTAAGTAAGTAACAAACCCTTTCTTGAATTCGTCATTGGATTGCACAATACAGAAATTTAATTCAGGAAACTATGAAAAACATTGCAAAAAAACTCTTTCTCGAACTCGCTTCCTGGACAGACAATACAGCAATTTCACTCAAGAAATTATCAGAAAATTCTAAGTAAGTAGCAAGCTGTTTCTTGAATTCTCCTCTTGGATGCACAATACAGATATTTAATTCAAGAAATTATCAAAAAAATTGTAAGTATGTAACAAACTCTTTCTTGAATACACCTCTTGGATACCCAATACGGAAATTTCATTCAAGAAATTATGAGAAAATTCTAAGTAAGTAACAATCTCTTTCTTGAAGTCCCCTCTTGGATGCGCAATACGATACTAAAATTCCATTCAAGAAATTATGAGAAAATTCCAGGTAAGTAACAATCTCTTTCTTGAAGTCCCCTCTTGGATACACAATACGGATATTTTATTCAAGAAATTATAAAAAAAGGAAAGTAAGTAACAAACTCTTTATTGATTTCACCTCTTGGATACAAAAAAGACACTTCATTCAAGAAATTATGACAAAATTCTAAGTAAGTAAAAAAACTCATTCTTGAATTCGGCGTTTGCATGCACAATACAGAAATTTCATTCTATGGGACCTCTACACGTGATTAAACACGTTTTGAAACTACATGCTATTTGCTTGCCTTTCCGCGGTACCTTTCCAAACGAGCGGGGATTCCCCACTGGTTCCTACACATTGCAAAAAAGTGACCAGTACGAAAACTCCACGTTTTCAACCAGACTGGTTTTTTAGACAACACCCATTTTTTTAGGGGTCAATCAGAGAGAGCGGAGATTGCTCAATATACGATAACTTGATTGGTGATTGGTTACACACCGCAACGGCGCATACATAGTGAGAGAGACATGCAAAGTCGACATAGCTTTATAGCACGTAACCTCGTCTAAATTAACCTTAAAAAATGATGCGCCGTTGCGGTGTGTAACCAATCACCAATCAAGTTATCGTATATTGAGCAATCTCTGCTGTCTCTTATTGACCCCTAAAAAAAATGGGTGTTGTCTAAAAAACCAGTCTGGTTGAAAACGTGGAGTTTTCGTACTGCTCACTTTTTTGTAATGTGTAGGAACCAGTGGGGAATCCCCGTTCGTTTGGAAAGGTACCAAGGAAAGGCAAGCAAATAGGATGTAGTTTCAAAACGTGTTTAATCACGTGTAGACGTCTCATAGTATGAAATTTCTGTATTGTGCATGCAAACGGCTAATTCAAGAATGAGTTTTTTTACTTACTTAGAATTTTGTCATAATTTCTTGAATGAAATGTCTTTTTTGTATCCAAGAGATGAAATCAATAAAGAGTTTGTTACTTACTTTCCTTTTTTTTATAATTTCTTGAATAAAATATCTGTATTGTGTATCCAAGAGGGGACTTCAAGAGAGAGATTGTTACTTATCTGGAATTTTCTCATAATTTCTTAAAAGAAATTTTCGTATCGTCTTGCGTATTTAAGAGGGGACTTCAAGAAAGAGATTGTTACTTACTTAGAATTTTCTCATAATTTCTTGAATGAAATTTCCGTATTGGATATCCAAGAGGTGTATTCAAGAAAGAGTTTGTTACTTATTTACAATTTTTTTTATAATTTCTTGAATTAAATATCTGTATTGTACATCCAGGAGGAGAATTCAAGAAACAGCTTGCTACTTACTTACAATTTTTTCATAATTTCTTGAGTGAAATTGCTGTATTGTCTGTCCAGGAAGTGATTTCGAGAAAGAGTTTGTTTGCAATGTTTTTCATAGTTTCCTGAATTAAATTTCTGTATTGTGCAATCCCAATGGCGAATTCAAGAAAGGGTTTGCTACTTATTTAGAGTTTGTCATAATTTCTTGAATGAAATGACTTTTTTTGTTTATCCAAGAGGCGAATTCAAGAAAGAATTTGTTACTTACTTTATTACTTACCATTTTTTTAATACTTTCTTAAATGAAGTTTCTGCATTGTGTATCCAAGAGGTGACTTCAGGAAAGAGTTTGTTACTTGCTTACAAATTTTCATAATTTATTGAATGAGATTTCCGGATTGTATATCCAAGAGGTGAAAACAATAAAGAGTTTGTTACTTACTGGCGATTTTTTCATAATTTATTGAATGAAGTATCTGTACTGTATATTCAAGAGGTGAAATCAATAAAGAGTTTGTTAATTACTTACAAATATTTTCATAATTTATTTAATGAAATTTCCGTATTGTGTATACAAGAGTTGACTTCAAAAAAGAAATTGTTACTTACTGAGAATTTTTTCATAATTTCTTGAATTAAATTTCTACATCGAGTATTTAAGTCGTGAAAACAATAAAGAGTTTGTTACTTACTTAGAATTTTGTCACAATTTCTTGAACGAAATGTCTTTTTGTTTATCCAGCAGGTGAATTCAAGAAAGAATTTGCTACCTACTTACAATTTTTTCATAATTTCTTTTATGAAATTTCTGTATTGTGTATCCAAGAGGTGACTTCAAAGAGTTTGTTACTTGCTTACAAATTTTCGTAATTTATTGAATGAATTTTCCGTATTGTATATCCAAGAGGTTAAAATAATAAAGAGTTTGTTACGTACTTTCGATTTTCTCATAATTTATTGAATGAAGTATCCATATTGTATATACAAGAGGTGAAATCAATAAAGAGTGTGTTGCTTACTTACAATTAAGTTCTTAATTTCTTGAATTAAATTTCATTGTTTTGTATCCAAGAGTTGACTTCAAGAAAGAAATTGTTACTTACTGATAATTTTTTCATAATTTCTTGAATTAAATTTCTACATCGTGTGTCTAAGTCGTGAAAACAATAAAGAGTTTGTTACTTACTTAGAATTTTGTCATAATTTCTTGAACGAAATGTCTTTTTGTTTATCCAGAAGGTGAATTCAAAAAAAAATTTCTACTTACTTACAATTTTCTATTAATTGTGTATCCAAGAGGTGACTTCAAGAAAGAAATTGTTACTTACTGAGAATTTTTTCATAATTTCTTGAATTAAATTTCTACATCGAGTATCTAAGTCGTGAAAACAAGAAAGAGTTTGTTACTTACTTAGAATTTTGTCATAATTCCTTGAACGAAATGTCTTTTTGTTTATCCAGCAGGTGAATTCAAGAAAGAATTTGCTACCTACTTACAATTTTTTCATAATTTCTTTAATGAAATTTCTGTATTGTGTATCCAAGAGGTGACTTCAAAGAGTTTGTTACTTGCTTACAAATTTTCGTAATTTATTGAATGAATTTTCCGTATTGTATATCCAAGAGGTGAAATCAATAAAGAGTTTGTTACTTACTTGCGATTTTTTCATAATTTATTGAATGAAGTATCTGTACTGTATATCCAAGAGGTTAAATCGATAAAGAGTTTGTTACTTTCTTACAAATATTTTCTTAATTTCTTGAATGAAATTTCCGTATTGTGTATCCAAGAGTTGACTTCAAGAAAGAAATTGTTACTTACTGAGAATTTTTTCATAATTTCTTGAATTAAATTTCTACATCGTGTATCTAAGTGGTGAAAACAATAAAGAGTTTGTTATTTACTTAGACTTTTGTCATAATTTCTTGAACGAAATGTCTTTTTGTTTATCCATCAGGTGAATTCAAGAAAGAATTTGCTACTTACTTACAATTTTTTCATAATTTCTTTTATGAAATTTCTGAATTGTGTATCCAAGAGGTGACTTCAGGAAAGAGTTTGTTACTTGCTTCCAATTTTTTCATAATTTCTTAAATGAAATTTCTGCATTGTGTATCCAAGAGGTAACTTCAAGAAAGAGTTTGTAACTTACTTAGAATTGTGTCATAATTTCTTGAACGAAATGTCTCTTTGTTTATCCATCAGGTGAATTCAAGAAAGAATTTGCTACTTACTTACAATTTTTTCATAATTTCTTTTATGAAGTTTCTGCATTGTGTATCCAAGAAATGACTTCAAGAAAAAATTTGTTACTTGCTTACAATTTTTTCATAATTTGTTTAATTAAATTTCTGCATTGTGTATTCATGAGATAACTTCAAGAAAGAATTTTTCACTTACTTACTTACAATTTTTTCATAGTTTCTTAAATGAAGTTTTTGCATTGTGTATCCAAGATGTGACTTCAGGAAAGAGTTTGTTACTTGCTTACAATTTTTTCATAATTTATTGAATGAAATATCCGCATTGTATATCCCCGAGGTGAAAACAATAAAGAGTTTGTTACTTACTTGCGATTTTTTCATAATTTCTTGAATGAAGTATCTGTACTGTATATCCAAGAAGTGAAATCAATAAAGAGCTTGTTACTTACTTACAAATATTTTCCTAATTTCTTGAATGAAATTTCCGTATTGTGTATCCAAGAGTTGACTTCAAGAAAGAAATTGTTACTTACTGAGAATTTTTTCATAATGTCCTGAATTAAATTTCTACATCGTGTATCTAAGTCGTGAAAACAATAAAGAGTTTGTTACTTGCTTAAAATTTTTTCACAATTTAGAGAATTTAATGTCTTTTGTTTATCCAGCAGGTGAGTTAAAGAAAAAATTTTTTACTTACTTACAATTTTTTTCCTAATTTCTTTAATAAAATTTCCGCATTGTGTATCCAAGAGATGACTTCAGGAAAGAATTTGTTACTTACTTATTTAGAATTTTTTCATAGTTTCTTAAATGAAGTTCCTGCATTGTGTATCCAAGATGTGACTTCAGGAAAGAGTTTGTTACTTGCTTACAATTTTTTCATAATTTATTGAATGAAATATCCGCAATGTATATCCAAGAGGTGAAAACAATAAAGAGTTTGTTACTTACTTGCGATTTTTTCATAATTTCTTGAATGAAGTATCTGTACTGTATATCCAAGGGGTGAAATCAATAAAGAGCTTGTTACTAACTTACAAATATTTTCATAATTTCTTGAATGAAATTTCCGTATTGTGTATCCAAGAGTTGACTTCAAGAAAGAAATTGTTACTTACTGAGAATTTTTTCATAATTTTTTGAATTAAATTTCTACATCGTGTATCTAAGTCGTGAAAACAATAAAGAGTTTGTTACTTACTTAGTATTTTGTCATAATTTCTTAAACGAAATGTCTTTTTGTTTATCCAGCAGGTGAATTCAAGAAAGAATTTGCTACTTACTTACAATTTTTTCATAATTTCTTTAATGAAATTTCTGTATTGTGTATCCAAGAGGTGACTTCAAGAAAGACTCTGTTACTTACTTACTTACAAGTTTTTCATAGTTTGTTAAATGAAATTTCTGCATTGTGTATCCCAGAGATGGTTTCAGGAAAGAGTTTGTTACTTCCTTAGAATTGTTTCATAATTTCTTAAATGAAATTTCTGCATTGTGTATCCAAGAAGTAACTTCAAGAAAGAGTTTGTTACTTACTTAGAATTTTGTCTTAATTTCTTGAACGAAATGTCTTTTTGTTTATCCAGCAGGTGAATTCAATAAAGAATTTGCTACTTACTTACAATTTTTTCATAATTTCTTTAACGAAATTTCTGTATTGTGTATCCATGAGGTGACTTCAAGAAAGAATTTGTTACTTACTTACTTACTTACAATTTTTTCATAGTTTCTTAAATGAAATTTCTGCTTTGTGTATCCAAGAGGTAACTTCAAGAAAGAGTTTGTTACTTGCTTAGAATTTTGACATAATTTCTTGAACGAAATGTCTTTTTATTTATCCAGGAGGCGAATTCAAGAAATAATTTGCTACTTACTTACAATTTTGGTGACAAAGTCGGATTAATCTCTGTTTGGTGATACCAGATCTGAAGCTTGATCTCAGCTGCCACTGGGACTAAATTTATATGGAGACTATGCATTAGCTTCTTTAAATACTCAAACAGTAAAGATATGTCGAGCAGGTATAATTAGCAATAACCTACTTCTAATGAAGCATATCAAATCACCTGTTTACCGGGTCCTAAATAACTACCATTTTACTCCCCCTAGCATTATATTGGCTTACACTGAAAATAATTGAATGGAAAAAATAAAAGTCCGATAAATATTTACTAGTTGGTGTGACAAACACAGCGCAACGTTTAGTTAGATAAGAAAAAGAAGAAGAAGAATAGGGAGAATTAATAGTCTTTTGTTCACTATTTTACATGAATAAACTGATTTAGTCGAGGGAATGAATCCTTATTCTAGAAGTCCTATTCCTACAAGTTAAGTTAGAATAAAAGTATAAGGTAATTATATTAGCTTACACTGAAAATAATTGAATAGAAACAATAAAACCCCGATAAATATTTACTAGTTGGCGTGACAAACACAGAGCAACGTTTGGCTAATAGGTATAAAATACAATAGAAAAAATATCTGTCGAGGAGATATCATTAGCAATAAACTATTTCTAATGAAGCATTTCAAGTCACTTGTTTATCGGGTACTAAATAACTACCATTTTTACCCCTCTCAAAACTTAATTTACCCCACACATACCATTTTTTCGCACCAGCCCCAAAACTCAATTCATCCTAGAATTATTTAAACTAAATACTTACCCCCCGCCTCTCACGGAAAGTTCAGAAAGACACAATAGCCCTATTTATAGTCGAATGTTTACCCGAATATTTAACACGTACCATTTTTTCGTACCACCCACAAAAATCAATTCCTCCTAGAATTATTTAAACTAAATACTTACCCCCCGCCCTAGAAAGTTCAGAAAAACACAATAGCCTTATTTATAGTGAAGCGTTTCTTAGTCGTATGTTTACACAACCATTCAACATGTACCATTTTTCCACACCAGCCACAAAACTCAATTCCTCTTAGAATTATTTAAACTAAATACTTACGCCTGCCTCTCACAGAAATTTCAGAAAGACGCAATAGCCTTATTTATAGTCGAATGTTTACCCGAATATTTAACACGTACCATTTTTCCATACCATCCCACAAAAATCAATTCCTCCACAGAAATGGGGGATGGAGGGGGCGCTGAGCCTTCCCCTTGAGGAAGTTCACGCTGTATTTTCGATTCTGAGTATTTTTTGGTTTTCCCTACAAAATTTACCCCCCCCTCCCCTGCCCTCAGTAATGAGCAACTGAAGGGCCGCTGATCCTTCTCCGTCTTTCAGATCACTGGTTTTGGTTGATAATGAGCATTTTGGGTGTTATCTCTAAAATTGACTCCCCCCCTCACCCTCCCCTGCCTACAGAAATGGGGGAACAAAGGGCCAATGTGCCGTCTCCTTGAGAAAGATCCTTGTTCTTTTCGAGTCTGAGTGTTTCTGTCTTTCACTCGAAAATTTACCCCCCTCCCCTCCCCTACTCCAAACATGGGGTAACGAAGGGAACGTTATATCCTATTTTAAATTGACAATACTTATCAAACATCACTTGTGTATTATACAGACCACATCGGAAAGGTAAAGCTAGGTCAAGTCAAAAAGTCATTGTATTGTCGTTAGCCATTTTTCATAGACTGATGTTGTTTCAAATTTAATACAAATTACCTGACTTAAAAACTCCTTCTGGATTACCTTAAATGCAAATTAGTTTAATCCTTTTTTTTCTCCCCGTTCACACGTTTTGAATATCTGCTTGCACACAGTGTATTTTGATTTAGTTCAAGTCAACCATAGGGTTTTTTTTTCGCTAGCAAGTCGACCCATAGTACAACACTATAAGTACTCTAAGAAATCCTTCTCCCATCATCCCATCCCTCCACAAATATTTTATTAAGAGATTTCATGTTAAATAATTATCCAATCACTAATTACCCCTTTTTTGCAAATTCTAAACAAAAAAAACTGTCTGCTTTTCAAAATGTTCGTATTTGGAACTCTGTCAGTTAACACTAAGAAGTGAATTGAGTAATCCCCTAGCAATAACAAAAGGCTTAGCATTGATTACATGTTGTTTTCGACCCATCGTTGGTGACAATTCAATCAGAGCAGAGTTGTGCAAATAG
Source organism: Artemia sp. Qi Xiang Cuo (assembly GCF_049724085.1). Lineage (NCBI taxonomy): Eukaryota > Metazoa > Arthropoda > Branchiopoda > Anostraca > Artemiidae > Artemia > Artemia sp. Qi Xiang Cuo. The sequence goes on along the minus strand of NC_142810.1, from coordinate 26,635,415 downwards.
AATACCTTTTCGCAAATTGGGTTAGCTTAATGCAAATGAGATATCATTTTAATATCTCTAATAGTGTATGCAATCATGAAGTAGAAATCTAGTCTATGTAAATTATGTCAGAAAACTTGTCCTTCATAACATATTATGCAATTTCCAACTAGCACAAGATGGAACATAGTCTACCCAAAGTATAATGCCATATGAGGGAGTTCTGAATCTCTTTGAATAGGTGTAGAGCTTCTATAGAATAACGTTAAAATTGCTATACCTCCGAGCAAAGTATAAGGCCCTGTGAGGGAGCTCTGAATCTCTTTGAAAAGGTCTTCTATAGAATAACATAGAAATTGCTATACCTCCGAGCAAATAGCATGGTCCTATAGCTGCAAGCAAATAGCATGGTCCTATACCTGCAAGCAAATAACATGGGAATTGCTATATGTCTAAGCAAAAGTATTTCCTATATGTCTAAGCAAATAGCATGGTAATTCCTATATGTCTAAGCAAAAGTATTTCCTATATGTCTAAACAAAAGTATTTCCTGTATGTCTAAGCAAATAGCATGGTAATTCCTATATGTCTAAGCAAATTCAATATGTACATACTACTCATCTAGCCAATCTTCATCCGCTTTTCTGAGCGTCCATGCTTCAGAGCAATATTTGACCACTGTCATCACTGTAGCTTCTAATATTCTAATCTTGGTTTGCAGACTTATCTTCGTATTCTTCCAAACTTTTTTTTAACTTTGAAAAAACACACTGAGCCTTGGCTATTCTACTTTTAACATCTTCACTGCTCCCACCATCTTTACTAATAATACTACCAAGGCAAGTGAAGCTGTCCACCTGATCAATCTTTTCATTACCCAACTTCACCTTTTCATCTTCACTTATTCCTAGAATTAATGACTTAGTCTTCTTAACATTAATTTTCAACCCTATTCTTGCACCCTGAACTCGCAAAACCTCTAAAACTTCATTTGGCCTGGAAGAGTTTACTAAATCTGAGAGGAAAAATTTACTAAATCGCATTGCACACTTGACGATCTGAGAACAAGTTGCTTCGTTTTTATCACGGACGAAACACTCGAGACATTTAGCCTATTCCGGTTTTAGTTTTGATGACCGACAAAATCAAGAATTGTCTCTCTGCTCCAGAACTTAAATGGGGCAAGCTGCAGAGAGTGAGAAAGAACTTGGGCAAGTATGGAAAAAGTTCGTATCCACCAGCGTCTTAAAAAGGGTATTCATCAATCAAGGTTGTGTTCGTACGGACAGTTGAGTTTTGTTTCTATTAATTAAAAAAACGAGTTTTTTTCGACAGAAAAACTTGACTTAAACCATTTAAAACTTAAACCGAACAAAAATTATTACCCCAACCTCTACTCTCGCTCTTTACGCGAAAACCTTAAAGTTCTTTAAACATACTTTTCATTTACATTCAACGGGCAATAGGTTTAAGCTGAATTTTTGAAGTGTTGCGTAAAGGATAAAATACATTAGCGTAAAGAGCCTGGGTTAAGGAAGGGGCAGCCCTCCTCATGTACTGAATAATTCAGCTTGTTTTACGCTTGAATGTTGCTTTGTACTTTCAGTTGAAAAAACGGCCTCGTGTTTGAGCATTCTTTTTTTAATTGTTGCATAAAGAGTAAATAACTTTAGCGTAAAGGGCGAGGCTTGAGGAAGGGGCAGCCGCCTCATATACGGAGTAATTTCTGCTTTTTTTATGTCTTAATGTGGCTTTGCACTTTCAGTTCATAAAATTTGTTTTCTTATTGAATTTCTGGCCGTTTTTCTAACCATGCAAGAAAATACAACTTATTTGACCTTTAAACTATGCTAAATTAAATGTATAACTCAAAATTTTGATCAGATGTCTTTGGGAAGATAAGGGTCGTGGGAGGGGGCTATTTGTCCCCCAAATTTTTTGGTCACTCAAATATTGCACTAGAACTTTCGACTTCCAATCAAATAAGCCCTCCCCCAATCTTTTAGGACCATTGGTTCGATACGATCACCCATGAAAAAAAATATTAGACAAACATGCATCCGTGATCTTTCTTCCGGCAAAAAAAAAATTCAAAATTCCTCCGTTTTGTACATAGGTACTTAAAATCTCTACAGTGAACTTCTCTGATATGGTTTTTAGTTTTGATGACCGACAAAATCAAGAATTGTCTCTTCTCCAGCACTTAAATGGGGCAAGCTGCAGAGAGTGAGAAAGAACTTGGGCAAGTATGGAAAAAGTTCGTTTCCAGCAGCGTCTTAAAAAGGGTATTCATCAATCAAGGTTGTGTTCGTACGGACAGTTGAGTTTTGTTTCTATTAATTAAAACCGACAAAATCAAGAATTGTCTCTCTGCTCCAGCACTTGAATGGGGCAAGCTGCAGAGAGTGATAAAGAACTTGGGCAAGTATGGAAAAAGTTCGTTTCCAGCAGCGTCTTAAAAAGGGACACGGCTAACTAACAAACGTAGCAGGTGTTATGAGATTCTAAGAAAATATTCTGAAAACAAATTAAGCCGGCATATACCAATCCTGATTTTAAATAGTTTGCCTTTCTAAGCAAGTATCAAGAAGAAACCGAGAGAAAAGAAGAGATTTTTAAGCGCTAGGGTTGACGCGAAATTGCAAAAATGAGTGCAATAATAGCCATAAAATCGAACGTAATCGAAATACGATTTTGCAATGAATGGACACTAATTTTTTCTCTGAATTCATGGAAAAAAACAAAAGTTTTGTTTACTACAAATTATGACTTTTTACTAGATTTCGGGAAATTTACTAGATCCTCTAAATTTATTAGATTTTTTTCTTTTTACTAGATCTAGTAAAATCCTACTGACGGTGGTAACCCTGTCTGGTATACCATACAAGGATAAAACCTATACTAAAGCTCTTCTATCAACAGAATCGAACGCTTGCTCATAATCTATAAAACTGAGGACCAGAGGTGTTTGGAAACTCAGGCACTTCTCAATTATTAACCTAAGAGTAAAAATTTGGTCGACATATCCTCTACATTTTCTAAAACCGCACTGTTCTTCTCTTAAAGCTTTGTCTACGGCATCTCTCAGTCTAAAAAGTATAATATTACTAAGTAATTTACTACCTACAGAGACCACACTAATCCCTCGATAATTACCGCATTCACTTTTATCATCTTTTTTATAAAGTGGTTTAATTAAGGTTTTTCTCAAATATTTAGGTACTTCCCCTTTTGCAAAAATCATATTCATAATCTTCAGTAACTTATTTCTAACCTCAGAGCCACCATATTTAAGAAACTCATTTACAACCCTATCAGCACCTGGAACCTTATTATTTTTTAATCCTTTTAGTGTTGTCGCTAATTCTTCCTCATAAAACAAATCTTCCTTCACATCCAATGTATCACAAACGTTTTCATTTTCCTCGATTTCTCGTCCTTCAACTTCATCTTGGTTGAGCAAATTCTTAAAATGTTCGGCCCCTCTCTCTTTAGTTTTTTAATTATAGCTAATTGCGGCCCCATTCACATCTTAAACTCGAGAAAGTCCACATTGACTACTGCCTCTCAATTTATTAGCACGCCAGTACAATATTTTAATATTATACCAACTAGCTGCATCTTCTAGATCCTTGGCAATTTTATCCATGGCCTCCACTTCACACCTCCTTAGTTCATATTTTAATGCTTTCTCCACTTTCTTTACATTCCTTTTGTTATCATCACTAATGATTTGTTCTATCACTATTTGTTCTATCATATGGCTCTGAAGCATGGACGCTCCGAAAAGCGGATGAAGATTTGCTAGATGTTTTCCAGAGAAATTGCTTAAGGATTGTTCTGGGTACCCGGCTGACTGACCGTATTTCAAACAATAGGCTATACGAAAAATGTGGTTCAATACCGCTTTCTAGGTCTATAATGAAAGAAAGGTTGAGGTGGTTGGGGCATGTTGTGCGGATGAAGGGTGACAGATTGCCGACGATTTTTCTTTACGACCAACCATCTAGGGCTAAACAGAAAGCAGGTTGTCCCCGTGTGGGTTAGGGGGACGTTATAAGACAAGATTTAAAGGAAATGGGAACTTCGTGGGTGGGTGTAAAAAGGGAGGCTTTGAATAGATTGGGGTGGAGGAGGAGCGTGCGTAGCTGTGTTGGCCTCAGGCGGCTTGGTGCTGCAACGAGTTGTAAGAAGTAGTAGTAGTAGTAGTATCACTATCACTAAGGTAATTCTTGTTCTCCTTTTGTTCTATCACTAAGGTATTTCTTGTACAAGTCCTTTTCCTTTCTATCAAACATAAGCTTCAGCATTAATCCTCTTGGATTTGGGCTAAATCTTTCCAAGGCATTATGGATAATTGCTTCTTGTTTGACTTTTATTCTGTCATTTCGGCTGTTTATTTCCAGCTTTTTCAACCATCTATGTCTTATCAACTGTTTTTTTAGCCATATGCCTTTTTTCAACTGCTTTTTCAACATTCTGCTTTTTCAACCATCTGCTTTTTCAGCCATATCTAGTGTAAATTTGAAGTCATAGGGGGGCAGCAGCCACCCTGCCCCCTTCCACACGCCCATGGCGTGCGAAACTTCGAGTGCCCCCTTTAAGAGTCAAAAGTGATTGGAGGGCAACTAGCCCCCTCCCCAAGCCCTCTTTTCAATAGATACATTTGATAAAAATTTTGATATAGATATAATTTTCAAAATAGTCCAAAGATCAATTAACTATGCCTTCGGGTTGACAAAACCCCCCACAGCCTGGGGTTAAGGCTACAAGTTATGCAAGTGACCCGTTGTTAACACATAAGATTTTTATGGAAGGGGTAGCCTTATAAACTTTGCAGGAGGCTTGTTTGATTTTGAATCGAACCTTCTAGTTTCTTTTTAAGGGCCAAAAGTGAACAGAGGGCAACCATTCCCCCTCGTACCGTTCTTCCACCTTATGGATCCGATCAAAATTTTGTAACAGCCATTTTATTCCAAACAGTCCATAGGCAATATAACCATGCCTCTGGGGTTGACACCCTTTCTTAGCCCTTCACTTCTAAATTGTAAAACTGTTAATTCTTTCCTATATCAAATCCTGTAACTTTATCACTGTTTAAGACATTCTCAAAAAGGTTCTGTACGTCTCTCTTAAATGCTTATATTATCACTAATTGATGCAGTGTTCCTATCTTTAACTAGCACAAGTCTAGTTTGACTATTCCTTTGAATTCATTTGAATTTTTGAACTATTCATTTGAATCAATTCTTTTGAATTGTCTATAGCTATCAAAATTTTGTTCCTTAAAATTTCGGTGACTATAGTTGTTGTATGCCAGTCATAATCCAACATAATTCGTTTCAAATAATAGCATGTATGTGTCTTTTTACTTTGCAAATCAGTGACAACGCCATAGCGTTGACTAAAGTAAAGAACCGTAAGTCTTCAATGTTTTATTATTTATTCATTACTATTTTTTCCTAGACGTAGCCTACTTCATACAGAAAGATGGTTTTGTGTAAACTTTGGAGGGGGCTCATTCATGGGCGTACGTAGCTTCTTGTCTAGGGGGGTAAGTAATCACCAAAAATCATTAATATCTACTACTACTACTACTACTAACAACTCACCGCAGCACCAAGCCGCCTGGGGCCAACACAGTTACGCACACTCCTCCTCCATCCCAATCTATTCAAAGCCACCCTTTTTATACCCGCGCATGAAGTTCCCATTTCTTTTAAATCTTTCTTTATGACGTCCTCCCACTCCAGACGAGGACGACCTGCTTTCCGTTTAGCCCTAAACGGTTGGCCGAAAAGAGTAATCTTCGGCAATATGTCATCCTTCATACGTACAAGTAGAGTTGCTCGTCTGGATTTGCCCAGACATATAGAGGATTTGCGTAATTTCAAAGTTCAATGTCTTTTTTTTAGTGATAAATCAAAACCGGTGTGTCTTTTAAGAGATTTGTTTTCTGGTAGGTATAATCTGGTTTGGTAGGTACAATCTGGTTAGGTGAGTATAATCACATTGCCTATTCAAAGGTAGCGTGCAATTTAAACTGTATCAATTATTTTATTCCAGTTTTTCTAAAAACCAGTATTGTCTATAACTTAATTTACGTTGGTTAAACTTCCGGTGGTTAAGAAAGCGTAACAGGTAATTAAAGTATTAGGAATGGGATGCTATAATTAGAATGATTTTAAATTGAAAAATTGTGACGTAAAAATAACTCAGTTATTTGCTTGCGTGTATAGGAATTCCCATGTTATTTGCTTGCTTGTATTTTGTGTTAAAATAAGTAGTTTTTTTATCTTTTAAAAGAGCTTTAAGGGGTTTGAGAGACTCAGTTGCCTAATTCCGTGTGGTTTTACTTTACTTGGTGGTCATTAAAAACGAAATTTTTGTGTTAAATAAGTAGTGTTTTTATCTTTTAAAATAGCTTTACAGTGTTTGAGAGACTCAGTTTACTAATTCCGTGTGGTTTTTATTTACTTGTTGGTCATTAAAATACTAAATTTTTGTGTTAAATAATTAGTTTTTTTATCTTTTAAAAGAGCTTTAACGGTTTTGAGAGACTCAGTTGCCTATTTCCGTATGGTTTTACTTTACTTGGTGGTCATTAAAAAAGAACTTTTTGTGTTAAATAAGTAGTTTTTGTAGCTTTTAAAAGAGCTTTAAAGGGTTTGAGAGCAGTTGTCTAGTTCCGTGTGGTTTTTCTTTAGTTGATGGTCATTAAAAAACGAAATTTTTATAGTAGTTTTGTATCTTTTAAAAGAGCTTTAAGGGGTTTGAAAGACTCAGTTGCCTGATTCCGTGTGATTTTTCTTTACTTGGTAGTCATTAAAAACGAAATTTTTGTGTTAAATAAGTAGTTTTTGTATCTTTTAAAAGAGCTTTAAGGGGATTGAGAGACTCAGTTGCCGGATTCCATGTGGTTTTTCTTTACTTGATGTTCATTAAAAACGAAATTTTTGTGTTAAATAAGTAGTTTTGTATCTTTTAAAAGAGCTTTACGGGGATTGAGAGACTCAGTTGCCGGGTTCCGTGTGGTTTTTCTTTACTTGGTGGTCATTAAATACGAAATTTGTGTGTTTAATAATTATTTTTTGTATATTTTAATAGATCTTTACAGGGTTTGAGAGACTCAGTTGCCTTATTCCGTGTGGTTTTCCTTTACTTGGTGATCATTAAAAACGAAATTTAAGTAACTTTTAATTTTGTCTTCATGCGTTATTTGGTACCCTCGCAGAGGTTTTGATTTTTTAATTGTAAGTTGCCGGATTCCATGTGGTTTTTCTTTACTTGGTGGTCATTAAAAACGAAATTTTTGTGTTAAATAAGTAGTTTTTGTATCTTTTAAAAGAGCTTTACGGGGATTGAGAGACTCAGTTGCCGGAGTCCGTGTGGATTTTCTTTACTTGGTGGTCATTAAAAACGAAAATTTTGTGTTAAATAAGTAGTTTTTGGATCTTTTAAAAGAGCTTTACAGGGTTTGAGAGACTCAGTTGCCTATTTCCGCGTGGTTTTCCTTTACTTGGTGGTCATTAAAAACGGAATTTTTGTGTTAAATCAGTAGTTTTTGTATCTTTTTAAAAGAGTTTTAAGGGGTTTGAGAGACTCAGTTGCCTAATTCCGTGTGATTTTTCTTTACTTGACGGTCATTAAAAACGAAATTTTTGTGTTAAATAAGTAGTTTTTGTATCTTTTAAAGGAGCTTTAGGGGGTTTGAGAGACTCAGTTGCCTGATTCCGTGTGGTTTTTCTTTACTTGGTGGTCATTAAAAACGAAATTTTTGTGTTAAATAAGTAGTTTTTGTATCTTTTAAAAGAGCTTTACGGGGATTGAGAGACTCAGTTGCCGGATTCCATGTGGTTTTTCTTTACTTGGTGGTCATTAAAAAAGTAATTTTTTGTGTTAAATAAGTAGTTTTTGTATCTTTTAAAAGAGCTTTACGGGGATTGAGAGACTCAGTTGCCGGATTCCGTGTGGTTTTTCTTTACTTGGTGGTCATTAAAAACGAAATTTTTGTGTTAAATAAGTAGTTTTTGTATCTTTTAAAAGAGCTTTATTGTGTTTGAGAGACTCAGTTGCCTGATTCAGTGTGGTTTTTCTTTACTTTGTGGTCATTCGTTGTATCTTTTAAAAGAGCATTACAGAGTTTGAGAGACTCAGATGCCTAATTCCGTGTGTTTTTCCTTTACTTGTTGGTCATTAAAAACTAACTTTTCGAGTTAAATAAGTAGTATTTGTATCTTTTAAGAGAGCTTTAAGGGGTTTGAGAGACTCAGTCGCCTGATTCCGTGTGGTTTTTCTTTACTTGGTGGTGATTTGTTTTATTTTTTAAAATAGATTTACATGGTTCTAGAGACTCAGTTGCCTAATTACGTGTGTTTTTTATTTACTTGTTGGTAATTAAAAAATAAATTTTTTTGTTTAATTTTTATTTTTTTTTTCTTTTAAAAGAGCTTTAAGGGGTTTGTGAGACGCATTTGGCGTATTCCGTGTTGTTTTTTTTTTAATTGTTGTTAATTAAAAAATAAAATTTTTTTTTTAATAATTATTTTTTTTTTATTTTAAAATATCTTTAAGGGGATTTAGAGACTCAGTTTTAACTTGTCACAGTTACATTTTATTTATTTTTCAAAGTTCATTTTGAATTTCTTTCGGTGAAATGCAAGAGTTGGAATATTTCAGTAGTGTTTGGTTGTGGTTTACCTTGTCACAGTTACATTTTCTTGATTTTTCAAAGTTCATTTTGAATTTCTTTCGTTGAAATGCAAGAGTTGAAATATTTCAGTAGTGTTTGGTAGTGGTTTACCTTGTCACAGTTTAATTTTAGTTTTTTTTAAAATTTATTTTGTTATTTTTTTATTTGTTTTTCTTGTTTTTTAATTTTTGTTTTGTTTTTGGGTGTGGTTTACCTCGTCACATTTTCATTTTCGTGTTTTTTAAAAGTTCATTTTGAATTTCTTTCATTGAAATGCAAGAGTTGGAATATTTTAGTAGTGTATGGTTATGGTTTACCTTGTCACTGTTACTCTTTATTTATTTTTAAATGTTAATTTTAATTTCTTTAGTTTAAATTAAATAGTTTGAATATTTAAGTACTGTTTTGGTGTTGTTTACATTGTCAGAGTTAATTTAAATTTATTTTTCAAAGTTATTTTTGAATTTATGTATTTGAATTTCTTGAGTTTGAATATTTCAGTTGTGTTTCGATGTGGTTTACCTTGTCACAGTCACATTTTCTTGATTTTTCAAAGTTCATTTTGAATTTCTTTCGTTGAAACGCAAGAGTTGGAATATTTCAGTAGTGTTTGGTTGTGGTTTACCTTGTCACAGTTACATTTTCTTGATTTTTCAAAGTTCATTTTGAATTTCTTTCGTTGAAATGCAAGAGTTGGAATATTTCAGTAGTGTTTGGTTGTGGTTTACCTTGTCACAGTTACATTTTCTTGATTTTTCAAAGTTCATTTTGAATTTCTTTCGTTGAAATGCAAGAGTTGGAATATTTCAGTAGTGTTTGGTTGTGGTTTACCTTGTCACAGTTACATTTTCTTGATTTTTCAAAGTTCATTTTGAATTTCTTTCGTTGAAATGCAAGAGTTGGAATATTTCAGTAGTGTTTGGTTGTGGTTTACCTTGTCACAATTACATTTTCTTGATTTTTCAAAGTTCATTTTGAATTTCTTTCGTTGAAATGCAAGAGTTGGAATATTTCAGTAGTGTTTGGTTGTGGTTTACCTTGTCACAGTTACATTTTCTTGATTTTTCAAAGTTCATTTTGAATTTCTTTCATTGAAATGCAAGAGTTGGAATATTTCAAGTGTTTGGTTGTGGTTTACCTTGTCACAGTTACAGTTTCTTGATTTTTCAAAGTTCATTTTGAATTTCTTTCGTTGAAATGCAAGAGTTGGAATATTTCAGTAGTGTTCGGTTGTGGTTTACCTTGTCACAGTTACATTTTCTTGATTTTTCGAAGTTCATTTTGAATTTCTTTCGTTGAAATGCAAGAGTTGGAATATTTCAGTAGTGTTTGGTTGTGGTTTACCTTGTCACACTTGAATTATCATGTTTTTTAAAATTTAAATTTTAATAAATTTATTAGAATCTCAATTGTATTAAAATTGCAGATTTTTATGTTTGTTTTAATCAATGACTATTAACCTATTACTATATTTTTAAATGTAAAAATTTAATTTCTTTCTTTGAAATGCAAGAGTTGGAATATTTCCATAGTGTTTGGTTGTGGTTTACCTTGTCACAGTTACATTTTCTTGATTTTTCAAAGTTCATTTTGAATTTCTTTCGTTGAAATGCAAGAGTTGGAATATTTCAGTAGTGTTGGTTTCTTAGAGTGGCGCGCCACTCTAAGTGAACCTAGATCAACCCAACTTTTTGGATATCTCTCTCACTATGACTCCGTTTGTGTGTCGTGTCTGTGTGTGTCTCGTCTCTATGTGTGTTTGTCATCTCTGTGGGTGTGTTGTCTAAGAAACCAGTCTGGTTCAAAACGTGGAGTTTTCGTACTGCTCACTTTTTTGCAATGTGTAGGAACCAGCGGGGAATCCCCGCTCGTTTGGAAAGGTGCCAAGGAAAGGCATGCAAATAGCATGTAGTTTAAAAACGTGTTTAATCACGTTTCTTGGATGATTCAAAATGAACTTTGAAAAATCAAGAAAATGTAACTGTGACAAGGTAAACCACAAGCAAACACTACTGAAATATTCCAACTCTTGCATTTCAACGAAAGAAATTCAAAATGAACTTTGAAAAATCAAGAAAATGTAACTGTGACAAGGTAAACCACAACCAAACACTACTGAAATATTCCAACTCTTGCATTTCAACGAAAGAAATTCAAAATGGCCACTCTAAGTGAACCTAGATCAACCCAACTTTTTGGATATCTCTCTCACTATGACTCCGTTTGTGTGTCGTGTCTGTGTGTGTCTCGTCTCTATGTGTGTGTGTCATCTCTGTGGGTGTGTTGTCTAAGAAACCAGTCTGGTTGAAAACGTGGAGCTTTCGTACTGCTCACTTTTTTGCAATGTGTAGGAACCAGCGGGGAATTCCCGCTCGTTTGGAAAGGTGCCAAGGAAAGGCATGCAAATAGCATGTAGTTTAAAAACGTGTTTAATCACGTTTCTTGAATGATTCAAAATGAACTTTGAAAAATCAAGAAGATGTAACTGTGACAAGGTAAACCACACCCAAACACTACTGAAATATTCCAACTCTTACATTTCAACGAATGAAATTCAAAATGAACATTGAAAAATCAAGAAAATGCAACTTTGACAAGGTAAACCACAACCAAACACTAGTGAAATATTCCAACTCTTAAATTTCAACGAAAGAAATTCAAAATTAAATTTTAAAAATCAATAAATGTAACTGTGACAAGGTAAACCACAACCAGACACTACTGAAATATTCCAACTCTTGCATTTCAATGAAATAAATTCAAAATGAACTTTGAAAAATCAAGAAAATATAAATGTGACAAGGTAAACCACAACCAAACACTACTGAAATATTCCAAATCTTGAATTTCAAAGAAAGAAATTCAAAATGAAATTTGAAAATTCATGAAAATGTAACTGTGACAAGGTAAACCACAACCAAACACTACTGAAATATTCCAACTCTTGCATTTCAACGAAAGAAATTCAAAATGAACTTTGAAAAATCAAGAAAATGTAACTGTGACACTGAAATATTCCAACTCTTGCATTTCAGCGAAAGAAATTCAAAATGAACTTTGAAAAATCAAGAAAATGTAACTGTGACAAGGTAAACCACAACCAAACACTACTGAAATATTCCAACTCTTGAATTTCAACGAAAAAATTTCAAAATTAAATTTTAAAAATAAATAAAATGTAACTATTACAAGGTAAACCACAACCATACACTACTGAAATATTCCAACTCTTGCATTTCAACGAAAGAAAATTCAAAATGAACTTTGAAAAATCAAGAAAATGTAACTATGACAAGGTAAACCACAACCATACACTACTGAAATATTCCAACTCTTGCATTTCAACGAAAGAAATTCAAAATGAACTTTGAAAAATCAAGAAAATGTAACTGTGACAAGGTAAACCACAACCAAACACTACTGAAATATTCCAACTCTTGCATTTCAATGAAAGAAATTCAAAATGAACTTTGAAAAATCAAGAAAATGTAACTGTGACAATGTAAACCACAACCAAACACTACTGAAATATTCCAACTCTTGCATTTCAACGAAAGAAATTCAAAATGAACTTTGAAAAATCAAGAAAATGTAACTGTAACAAGGTATACCATAACCATAAACTACTGAAATATTCCAACTCTTGCATTTCAACGAAAGAAATTCAAAATGAACTTTGAAAAATCAAGAAAATGTAACTGTGACAAGGTAAATCACAGCCAAACACTACTGAAATATTCCAACTCCTGCATTTCAATGAAAGAAATTCAAAATGAACTTCGAAAAATCAAGAAAATGTAACTGTGACAAGGTAAACCACAACCCAACACTACTGAAATATTCCAACACTTTCATTTCAACTAAATAAATTCAAACACAACTTTTAAAAATCAAGAAACTGTAACTGTGACACGGTAAACCACTACCAATCACTACTGAAATACTCCTCTTCTTTCATCTAAATTTAATATATAAAAAATTAACATTGAAAAATCAAGAAAATGTAACTGTTACAATGTAAACCAAAACAAAACACAACTGAAATACTCCAAGTCTTACGTTTCAACGAAAGAAATTCGAAATGATTTTTGAAAAATCAAGAAAATGTAATTGTGACAAGGTAAACCACAACCAAACACTACTGAAATATTCCAACTCTTGCATTTCAAGGAAAGAAATTCAAAATGAACTTTGAAAAATCAAGAAAATGTAACTGTGACAAGGTAAACCACAACCAAACACTACTGAAATATTCCAACTCTTGCATTTCAACGAAAGAAATTCAAAATGAACTTTGAAAAATCAAGAAAATGTAACTGTGACAAGGTAAACCACAACCAAACACTACTGAAATATTCCAACTCTTGCATTTCAACGAAAGAAATTCAAAATGAACTTTGAAAAATCAAGAAAATGTAACTGTGACAAGGTAAACCACAACCAAACACTACTGAAATATTCCAACTCTTGCATTTCAACGAAAGAAATTCAAAATGAACTTTGAAAAATCAAGAAAATGTAACTGTGACAAGGTAAACCACAACAAAACACAACTGAAATATTCCAACTCTTGCATTTCAAAGAAAGAAATTCAAAATTAACTTTTAAAAATCAAGAAAATGTAACTTTGACATGTTAAACCACAACCAAACACTAATTAAATATTCAAACTCTTGCATTTCAAATAAATAAATTCAAATGAACTTTGAAAAATGAAGAAATTGTATCTGTGACAAGGTAAACCACAACCAAACACTACTGAAATATTCCAACTCTTGCATTTCAACGAAAGAAATTCAAAATGAACTTTGAAAAATCAAGAAAATGTAACTGTGACAAGGTAAACCACAACCAAACACTACTGAAATATTCCAACTCTTGCATTTCAACGAAAGAAATTCAAAATGAACTTTGAAAAATCAAGAAAATGTAACTGTGACAAGGTAAACCACAACCAAACACTACTGAAATATTCCAACTCTTGCATTTCAACGAAAGAAATTCAAAATGAACTTTGAAAAATCAAGAAAATGTAACTGTGACAAGGTAAACCCCAACCAAACACTACTGAAATATTCCAACTCTTGCATTTCAGCGAAAGAAATTCAAAATGAACTTTGAAAAATCAAGAAAATATAACTGTGACATGGTAAAACTGAGTCTCTCCATCCCCGTAAAGCTCTTTTAAAAGATAAAAAAACTACTTATTTAACACAAAAATTTCGTTTTTAATGACCACCAAGTAAAAAAAACCACACGGAATCAGGCAACTGAGTCTCTCAAACCCCTTAAAGCTCTTTTAAAAGATACAAAAACTACTTATTTAACACAAAAATTTCGTTTTTAATGACCATCAAGTAAAGAAAAATCACACGAAATTAGGCAACTGAGTCTCTCAAACTCTGTAAAGCTCTTTTAAAAAATACAACAAATGACCACCAATTAAATAAAAACCACACGGAATCAGGCAACTGAGTCTCTCAAACCCCTTAAAGCTCTCTTAAAAGATACAAAAACTACTGATTTAACGCAAAAAGTTAGTTTTTAATGACCACCAAGTAAAGGAAAACCACACGGAATTAGGCAACTGAGTCTCTCAAACTCTGTAAAGCTCTTTTAAAAGATACAACAAATGACCACCAAGTAAAGAAAAACCACACGGAATCAGGCAACTGAGTCTCTCAAACCCTGTAAAGCTATTTTAAAAGATACAAAAACTACTGATTTAACACAAAAATTTCGTTTTTAATGACCAACAAGTAAATAAAAACCACACGGAATCCGGCAACTGAGTCTCTCAATCCCCGTAAAGCTCTTGTAAAATATAAAAAAACTACTTATTTAACACAAAAAATTACGTTTTTAATGACCACCAAGTAAAGAAAAACCACATGGAATCCGGCAACTGAGTCTCTCAATCCCCGTAAAGCTCTTTTAAAAGATACAAAAACTACTTATTTAACACAAAAATTTCGTTTTTAATGACTACCAAGTAAAGGAAAATCACAAGGAATTAGGCAACTGAGTCTCTCAAACCCCTTAAAGCTCTTTTAAAAGATACAAAAACTACTTATTAAACACACAAAAATCGTTTTTAGTGCAAATAAAGTAAAGAAAAACCACACGCAATTATGCAACTGAGTATCTCAAACCCAGTAAAGATCTTTTAAAAGATAAAACAAATGACCGCCAAGTAAAGAAAAACCACACGGACTCAGGCAACTGAGTCTCTCAAACCTCTTAAAGCTCTTTCAAAAGATACAAAAACTACTGATTTAACACAAAAATTTCGTTTTTAATGACCACCAAGTAAAGTAAAACCACACGGAATTAGGCAACTGAGTCTCTCAAACGCTGTAAAGCTCTTTTAAAATATACAACAAATGACCCTCAAGTAAAGAAAAACCACACGGAATCAGGCAACTGAGTCTCTCAAACCCCTTAAAGCTATTTTAAAAAGATACAAAAACTACTGATTTAACACAAAAATTTCGTTTTTAATGACCACCAAGTAAAGGAAAACCACGCGGAATTAGGCAACTGAGTCTCTCAAACCCTGTAAAGCTCTTTTAAAAGATCCAAAAACTACTTATTTAACAAAAAAAATTTTTTTTTATTTACCATAAAGTAAATAAAAACAACCCTTACTCATTAAACTTATTAGCTAAATCACATTAAATATATTTTAAAATATAAAAAAAATAATTATATAAAAAAAAATTTTATTTTTTAATGACCACAAATTAAAGAAAAACCACAAGGAATCCGGCAACTGACAATTAAAAAATCAAAACCTCTGAGAGGGTACCAAAGAACGCATGAAGACAAAATAAAAAGTTACTCAAATTTCGTTTTTAATGATCACCAAGTAAAGGAAAACCACACGGAATTAGGCAACTGAGTCTCTCAAACCCCGTAAAGCTCTTTTAAAAGATACAAAAACTACTTATTTAACACACAAAATTCGTATTTAATGACCACCAAGTAAAGAAAAACCACACGGAACCCGGCAACTGAGTCTCTCAATCCCCGTAAAGCTATTTTAAAAGATACAAAACTACTTATTTAACACAAAAATTTCGTTTTTAATGACCATCAAGTAAAGAAAAACCACATGGAATCCGGCAACTGAGACTCTCAATCCCCGTAAAGCTCTTTTAAAAGATACAAAAACTGCTTATTTAACACAAAAATTTCGTTTTTAATGACCACCAAGTAAAGAAAAACCACACGGAATAAGGCAACTGAGTCTCTCAAAACCCTTAAAGCTATTTTAAAATATAAAAAAACTACCAAAAAAATTTCGTTTTTTAATGACCATCAAGTAAATAAAAACCACACGGAACTAGACAACTGCTCTCAAACCCTGTAAAGCTCTTTTAAAAGCTACAAAAACTAATTATTTAACACAAAAATTTCGTTTTTAATGACCATCAAGTAAAGGAAAACCACACGGGATTAGGCAACTGAGTCTCTCAAACCCCTTAAAGCTCTTTTAAAAGATACAAAAACTACTTATTTAACACAAAAATTTCGTTTTTTAATGACCATCAAGTAAAGAAAAACCACACGGAATTAGACAACTGAGTCTCTCAAACTCTGTAAAGCTCTTTTAAAAGATACAAAAACTAATTATTTAACAAAAAAATTTATTTTTTAATTACCACCAAGTAAAGGAAAACCACACGGAATGAGGCAACTGAGTCTCTCAAACCCCTTAAAGCTCTTTTAAAAGATACAAAAACTACTTATTTTAACAAAAAATACATGCAAGCAAATAACATGGGAATTCCTATACACGCAAGCAAATAACTGAGTTATTTTTACGTCACAATTTTTCAATTTAAAATCATTCTAATTATAGCATCCCATTCCTAATACTTTAATTACCTGTTACGCTTTCTTAACCACCGGAAGTTTAACCAACGTAAATTAAGTTATAGACAATACTGGTTTTTAGAAAAACTGGAATAAAATAATTGATACAGTTTAAATTGCACGCTACCTTTGAATAGGCAATGTGATTATACCCACCTAACCAGATTGTACCTACCAAACCAGATTATACCTACCAGAAAACAAATCTCTTAAAAGACACACCGGTTTTGATTTATCACTAAAAAAAAGACATTGAACTTTGAAATTACGCAAATCCTCTATATGTCTGGGCAAATCCAGACGAGCAACTCTACTCGTACAACGTGCCCTAGCCACCTCAAACTTTCTTTCATTATAGCCCTAAAGAACAGTATTGAACCACATTTTTCGTATAGCCTATTGTTTGAAATACGGTCAGTCAGCCGGGTACCCAGAACAATCCATAAGCAAGTTCTGTGGAAAACATCTAGCAAATCTTCATCCGCTTTTCTGAGCGTCCATGCTTCACAGCCATATTTGACCACTGTCATCACTGTAGCTTCTAATATTCTAATCTTAGTTTACAGACTTATCTTCCTATCCTTCCAAACTTTTTTTTAACTCTGACAAAACACCCTGAGACTTGGCTATTCTACTTTTAACATCTTCACTGCTCCCACAATCTTTACTAATAATACTACCAAGGTAAGTGAAGCTGTCCATCTGATCAATCTTTTCATTACCCAACTTCACCTTTTCATCTTCACTTATTCCTAGCCTTAGTGACTTAGTCTTCTTAACATTAATTTTCAACCCTATTCGAGCACCCTATTCTAGATCTAGTAAAATCCTACTGACGGTGGTAACTCTGTCTGGTATACCATACAAGGATAAAACCTTTACTAAAGCTCTTCTATCAACAGAATCGAACGCTTGCTCATAATCTATAAAACTGAGGACCAAAGGTGTTTGACAACTCAGGCACTTCTCAATTATTAACCTAAGAGTTAAAATTTGGTCGACATATCCTCTACCTTTTCTAAAACTGCACTGTTCTTGTCTTATAGCTTTGTCTACGGCATCTCTCAGTCAAAAAAGTATAATATTACTAAGTAATTTACTACCTACAGAGACCAGACTGATCCCTCGATATTTACCACACTCACTTTTATCACCTTTCTTATAAAGTGGCTTATTTAAGGTTTTCCTAAAATCATTAGGTACTTCCCCTTTTTCAAATATTATATTCATAATCTTCAGTAACTTATTTCTAACCTCAGAGCCACCATATTTAAGAAACTCATTTACCACCCTATCAGCACTTAGAGCCTTGTTATTTTTTAATCCTTTTAGTACTGTCGCTAATTCCTCCTCACAAAACCAATCTTCCTTCACATCCAAGGTATCACAAACTTTTTAATTTTCCTCTATATCTCTTCCTTCAACCCTATCTCGGTTGAGCAGATTCTCTATATGTTCGGCCCATCTCTCCTTAATTTTTTCCTTATCTCTAATTGCGGCCCCATTCCTATTTGTAACTGGGCCAAGTCTGCATTGACTACTCCCTCTCAATTTGTTAACACAGCAGAACAATATTTTACTATTAGGCCGTCTCGCTGCATCTTCCAGATCCTCGGCAATTTTATCCATGGCCTCCACTTCACACCTCCTTAGTTCATATTTTAATGCTTTCTCCACTTTCTTTAGATTCCTTTCGTTATCATATGATCTATCACTAAGGTAATTCTTGTACAAGTCCTTTTCCTTTCTATCAGACATAAGCTTCAGCATTAATCCTCTTGGATTAGGGCTAAATCTTTCCAAGGCAGTATGGATAATTGCTTCTTGTTTGACTTTTATTCTTTCATTTTGGCTGTTTATTTAAAGCTTTTTCAACCATCTACGTTTTATCAACTGCTTTTTTAGCCACATGCCTTTTTTCAACTGCTTTTTCAACATTCTGATTTTTCAACCATCTGCTTTTTCAGCATTATCTAGTGTAAATTTGAAGTTCTAGGGGGACAGCAGCCCCCCTGCCCCCTTCCGCACGCCCATGGGCTCATTCGATTGGAAAACGAAACTTCGAGTGCCCGGTTTAAGAGTCAAAAGTGATTGGAGGGTAACTAGCCCCCTCCCCAAGCCCTCTTTTCAATAGATACATTTGAAAAAAATTTCGATATAGATATAATTTTCAAAATAGTCCAAAGGTCAATTAACTATGCCTTAGGGTTGACAAAACCCCCCACAGCCTGGGGTTCAGGCTACAAGTTATGCAAGTGTCCCGTTGTTAACACATAAGATTTTTATGGAAGGGGTAGCCTTATAAACTTTGCAGGAGGCTCATTTGATTGTAAATCGAAAGTTCTAGTTTCTTTTTAAGAGCCAAAAGTGAACAGAGGGCAACCATTCCCCCTCATACCGTTCTTCCACCATATGGATCCGATCAAAATTTTGTAACAGCCATTTTATTCCAAACAGTCCATAGGCAATATAACCATGCCTCTGGGGTTGACACCCTTCTTAGCCCTTCACTTCTAAATTGTAAAACTGTTAATTCTTTCCTCCATCAAATCCTGTAACTTTCTCAAAAAGGTTCTGTACGTCTCTCTTAAATGCTTGTATTATCACTAATTGATGTAGTGTTCTTATTTTTAACTAGCACAAGTCTAGTTTGACTATAGTAGAACCCCCTTATTGAATACTGGACGAACATCGCGCTGCCATCTACAATTTAGTCTAACTCCGAACGAACACAATATATGGGCATAGACTCCCTAGGGGAAATGGATTTCCAAGAAATTGATTTGTTGGTGTTCGTCCAGGAGAATTGTCTCCGGGCAAAGTTTGCACATGTGCTTTCAAGGTCAATTGATTTGTTGGTGTTCGTCCAGGAGAATTGTCTCCGGGCAAAGTTTGCACATGCGCATTAACGGTGGGGAAGAGATATATTGATCTTAGAGATGAAGAGATTAACGCGGGAAAGGGATTCCTAGGAATTTCAAATGTGACAGCGCAGGGATGCCAAAACAAAAGGAACACGCAGAAATTACGTTTAAGGATTATTTGGGCGAAACCGTTTTGAGACATTTTAGAAGATGGTTTGGGCGAAACAGTTAGAGACATTTAAAAAGATGATTTTAGAAGTTGATTTAGAAGAGGATTTGAGGGTGAAACTCTGTGGTCGTTATAATGCACAAGTTCTTATTGAACAGTGTTGTGAGGTTCTCTACCCCAACCCCAAAGGGCCCCGCCCCCCTACCCCAACCCCGAAGGAACCCCCCGGCCCCAAAAGGCCCCCGAGCCCCAAAAGGGCCCCCAAAGAGCCCCCGGGCCCCCAAAGGCCCTCCGGAAACCCAAAGGGCCCCCGGGCCCCCAAAGAGCCCCCAGGGCCCCTCAAATTTTTTGCCCCCCCATTTTTTAATACTTTTTAATTTGCGCATTTTGAGACACAAAAGGGCCTCATCCCCCAACTTTTGACTCCCCCTCCCAACATTAGTGTTTCGTCATGGTTTACCTTGTCACAGTTACATTCTCTTAATTTTTCAAAGTTCATTTTGAGTTTCGTTCGCTGAAATGCAAGAGTTGGAATATTTCAGTAGTGTTTTGTCATGGTTTACCTTGTCACAGTTACATTTTCTTGATTTTTCAAAGTTCATTTTGAATTTCTTTCATTGAAATGCAAGAGTTGGAATATTTCAGTAGTGTTTTGTTGTGGTTTACCTTGTCACAGTTACATTTTCTTGATTTTTCAAAGTTCATTTTGAATTTATTCATTGAAATGAAAAGAATTTTTAAAAGTTCATTTTGAATTTCTTTCGTTGAACTGCAAGAGTTGGAATATTTCAGTAGTGTTTTGCTGTGGATTACCTTGTCACAGTTACATTCTCTTGATTTTTTAAAGTTCATTTTGAATTTCTTTCATTGAAATGCAAGAGTTGGATTATTTCAGTAGTGTTTTGTCGTGGCTCACCTTGTCACAGTTACATTCTCTTGATTTTTCAAAGTTCATTTTGGATTTCTTTCGTTGAAATGCAAGAGTTGGAATATTGTGTTTTGTCATGGTTTACCTTCTCACAGTTACATTCTCTTGATTTTTCAAAGTTCATTTTGAATTTCTTTCATTGAAATGCAAGATTTGGATTATTTCAGTAGTGTTTTGTCGTGGTTTACCATGTCACAGTTACATTCTCTTGATTTTTCAAAGTTCATTTTGAATTTCTATCGTTGAAATGCAAGAGTTGGAATATTTCAGTAGTGTTTTGTTGTGGTTTACCTTTTCACAGTTACATTCTCTTGATTTTTCAAAGTTCATTTTCAATTTCTTTTATTGAAATGCAAGAGTTGGAATATTTCAATAGTGTTTTGTCATGGTTTACCTTGTCACAGTTACATTCTCTTAATTTTTCAAAGTTCATTTTGAATTTCTATCGTTGAAATGCAAGAGTTGGAATATTTCAGTAGTGTTTTGTTGTGGTTTACCTTTTTACAGTTACATTCTCTTGATTTTTCAAAGTTAATTTTGAATTTCTTTTATTGAAATGCAAGAGTTTAAATATTTCAGTAGTGTTTTGTCGTGGTTTACCTTGCCACAGTTACATTTTCTTGATTTTTCAAAGTTCATTTTGAATTTCTTTCATTGATTTGCAAGAGTTGGAATATTTCAGTAGTGTTTTGTCGTGGTTTACCATGTCACAGTTACATTCTCTTGTTTTTTCAAAGTTGATTTTAGATTTCTTTCGTTGAAATGCAAGAGTTGGAATATTTCAGTAGTGTCTTGTCATGGTTTACCTTGTGACAGTTACATTCTCTTAATTTTTCAAAGTTCATTTTGAATTTCTATCGTTGAAATGCAAGAGTTGGAATATTTCAGTAGTGTTTTGTTATGCTTTACCTTGTCACAGTTACATTCTCTCGATTTTTCGAAGTTCATTTCGAATTTCTCCCATTGAAATGCAAGAGTTGGAATATTTCAGTAGTGTTTTGTCGTGGTCTACCTTGTCACACTTACATTTTCTTGATTTTTCAAAGTTCATTTTGAATTTCTTTCCTTGAAATGCAAGAGTTGGAATATTTCAGTAGTGTTTTGTCGTGGTTTACCTTGTCACAGTTACATTCTCTCGATTTCTCAAAGTTCATTGAGGATTTCATTCACTAAAATGCAAGAGTTTGAGCATTTCAGTAGTGTTTTGTCATGGTTTACCTTGTCACAGTTACATTCTCTTGATTTTTCAAAGTTCATTTTCAATTTCTTTCATTGAAATGTAAGAGTTGGAATATTTCAGTAATGTTTTCTCGTGGTTTAAATTGTCACACTTACATTCTCTTGATTTTTCAAAGATCATTTTGAATTTCTTTCGTGGAAATGCAAGAGTTGGAATATTTCAGTAGTGTTTTGATGTGGTTTACCTAATCACAGTTACATTCTCTTGATTTTTCAAAGTTTGTTTTGGATTTCTATCGTTGAAATGCAAGAGTTGGAATATTTCAATTGTGTTTTGTCATGGTTTACCTTGTCACAGTTACATTCTCTTAATTTTTCAAAGTTCATTTTGAATTTCTATCGTTGAAATGCAAGAGTTGGAATATTTCAGTAGTGTTTTGTTGTGGTTTACCTTTTTACAATTACATTCTCTTGATTTTTCAAAGTTCATTTTGAATTTCTATCATTGAAATGCAAGAGTTTAAATATTTCAGTAGTGTCTTGTCGTGGTTTACCTTGCCACAGTTACATTCTCTTAATTTTTCAAAGTTCATTTTGAATTTCTTACATTGAAATGCAAGAGTTGGATTATTTCAGTAGTGTTTTGTTGTGGTTCACTTTGTCAAAGTTAAATTCTGTTGATTTTTCAAAGTTTATTTTGAATTTCTTACATTGAAATGCAAGAGTTGGATTATTTCAGTAGTGTCTTGTCATGGTTTACCTTGTGACAGTTACATTCTCTTAATTTTTCAAAGTTCATTTTGAATTTTTATAGTTGAAATGCAAGAGTTGGATTATTTCAGTAGTGTTTTGTTATGATTTACCTTGTCACAGTTACATTCTCTCGATTTTTCAAAGTTCATTTTGAATTTCTTCCATTGAAATGCAAGAGTTGGAATATTTCAGTAGTGTTTTGTCGTGGTATACCTTCTCACACTTACATTTTCTTGATTTTTCAAATTTCATTTTGGATTTCTTTCCTAAAAATTTAAGAGTTGGAGTAATTCAAGAGTTTGTTGTTGTGGTTTACTTAATCACAGTTACATATTCTTGATTTTTAAAAAATCATTTTGGATTTATTTTGCTTAAATGCTCGAGTCGGAACATTTGAGTAGTGATTTGTCGTAGTTTACCTTGTCACAGATACATTCTCTTGATTTTTCAAAGTTCATTTTGAATTTCTTTCATTGAAATGTAAGAGTTGGAATATTTCAGTAATGTTTTCTCGTGGTTTAAATTGTCACACTTACATTCTCTTGATTTTTCAAAGATCATTTTGAATTTCTTTCGTGGAAATGCAAGAGTTGGAATATTTCAGTAGTGTTTTGATGTGGTTTACCTAATCACAGTTACATTCTCTTGATTTTTCAAAGTTTGTTTTAGATTTCTATCGTTGAAATGCAAGAATTGGAATATTTCAGTAGTGTTTTGTTGTGGTTTACCTTGTCACTGTTACATTCTCTTGATTTTTCAACGTTCATTTTGAAAATCTGTCGTTGAAATGTAAGAGTTGGAAATATTTCAATAGTGTTTTGTCGTGGTTTACCTTGTCACTGTTACATTCTCTTGATTTTTCAAAGTTCATTTTGAATTTCTTTCGTTGAAATACAAGAGTTGAAATATTTCAGTAGTGTTCTGTCGTGGTTTACCTTGTCATAGTTACATTCTCTTGATTTTCAAAGTTCATTTTGGATTTCTTTCATTGAAATGCAAGAGTTGGAACGTTTCAGTAGTGTTTTGTCGTGGTTTACCTTGTCACTGTTACATTTTCTTGATGTTTCAAAGTTCATTTTGAATTTCTTTCGTTGAAATGTAAGAGTTGGAATATTTCAGTAGTGTTTTGTCATGGTTTACCTTGTCACAGTTACATTCTCTTGATTTTTCAACGTTTATTTTAAATTTCATTCATTGAAATGCAAGAGTTGGAACATTTCAGTAGTGATTTGTCATGGTTTACCTTGTCACAGTTACATTTTCTTGATTTTTCAAGTTAATTTAGAATTTATTTCATTGAAATGCATGAGTTGGAATATTTCACTAGTGTTTTGTCGTGGCTTACCTTGTCACAGTTACATTCTGTTGATTTTTCAAAGTTTATTCTGAATTTCTTTCATTGAAATGCAAGAGTTGGATTATTTCAGTAGTTTTTTGTCATGGCTTACCTTGTCGCAGTTACATTCTCTTGATTTTTCAAAGTTCTTTTTGGATTTCTTTCGTGAAATGCAAGAGTTGGAATATTTCAGTAGTGTTTTGTCATGGTTTACCTTCTCACAGTTACATTCTTTTGATTTTTCAAAGTTCATTTTGAATTTCTTTCATTGAAATGCAAGAGTTGGATTATTTCAGTAGTGTTTTGTCGTGGTTTACCTTGTCACAGTTACAATCTCTTGATTTTTCAAAGTTCATTTTGAATTCTTTCATTGAAATGTAAGAGTTGGATTATTTCAGTAGTGTTTTGTCGTGGTTTACCTTGTCACAGTTACATTCTCTTGATTTTTCAAAGTTCATTGTGGATTTCTTTCATTGACATGCAAGAGTTGGATTATTTCATTAGTGTTTTGTCATGGTTTACCTTGTCGCAGTTACATTCTCTTGATTTTTCAAAGTTCATTTTGAATTTCTTTCGTTGAAATGCAAGAGTTGGAATATTTCAGTAGTGTTTTGTCGTGGTTTACCTTTTCAGAGTTACATTCTCTTCATTTTTCAAAGTTCATTTTGAATTTCAATCGTTGAAATGCAAGAGTTGGAATATTTCAGTAGTGTTTTGTTGTGGTTTACCTTTTAAGAGTTACATTTTCTTGATTTTTCAAAGTTCATTTTGAATTTCTTTTATTGAAATACAAGAGTTGGAATATTTCAGTAGTGTTTTGTCATGGTTTACCTTGTCACAGTTACATTCTCTTAATTTTTCAAAGTTCATTTTGAATTTCTATCGTTGAAATGCAAAAGTTGGAATATTTCAGTAGTGTTTTGTCGTCGTTTACCTTTTCACAGTTACATTCTCATGATTTTTCAAAGTTCATTTTGAATTTCTTTTATTGAAATGCAAGAGTTGGAATATTTCAGTAGTGTTTTGCCGTGGTTTACCTTGCGACAGTTACATTTTCTTGATTTTTCAAAGTTCATTTTGAATTTCTTTCCTTGAAATGCAAGAGTTGGATTATTTCAGTAGTGTTTTGTCGTGGTTTACTTTGTCAAAGTTAAATTCTGTTGATTTTTCAAAGTTTATTTTGAATTTCTTACATTGAAATGCAAGAGTTGGATTATTTCAGTAGTGTTTTGTCATGGTTTACCTTGTCACAGTTACATTCTGTTGATTTTTCAAAGTTCATTTTGAATTTCTTTCATTGAAACGCAAGAGTTGGATTATTTCAGTAGTGTTTTGTCATGGTTTACCTTGTCACAGTTACATTCTGTTGATTTTTCAAAGTTCATTTTGAATTTCTTTCATTGAAACGCAAGAGTTGGATTTTTCAGTAGTGTTTTGTCGTGGTTTACCTTGTTACAGTTACATTCTCTTAATTTTTCAAAGTTCATTTTTAATTTCTTACTTTTAAATGCAAGAATTGGAATATTTCAGTAGTGTTTTGTCTTGGTTTACCTTGTCACAGTTACATTCTCTTGATTTTTCAAAGTTCATTTTGAATTTATTTCATTGATTTGCAAGAGTTGGAATATTTCAGTAGTGTTTTGTCGTGGTTTACCATGTCACAGTTACATTCTCTTGTTTTTTCAAAGTTGATTTTTGATTTCTTTCGTTGAAATGCAAGAGTTGGAATATTTCAGTAGTGTTTTGTCATGGTTTACCTTGTCACAGTTACATTCTCTTAATTTTTCAAAGTTCATTTTGAATTTCTATCGTTGAAATGCCAGAGTTGGAATATTTCAGTAGTGTTTTGTTATGCTTTACCTTGTCACAGTTACATTCTCTCGATTTTTCAAAGTTCATTTTGAATTTCTTTCATTGAAATGCAAGAGTTGGAATATTTCAGTAGTGTTTTATCGTGGTTTACCTTCTCACACTTACATTTTCTTGATTTTTCAAAGTTCATTTTGAATTTCTTTCCTTGAAATGCAAGAGTTGGAATATTTCAGTAGTGTTTTGTCGTGGTTTAATTTGTCACAGTTACATTCTCTTGATTTTTCAAAGATCATTTTGAATTCCTTTCGTTGAAATGCAAGAGTTGGAATATTTCAGTAGTGTTTTGTTGTGGTTTACCTTGTCACTGTTACATTCTCTTGATTTTTCAAAGTTCATTTTGAAAATCTTTCGTTGAAATGTAAGAGTTGGAAATATTTCAATAGTGTTTTATCGTGGTTTACCTTGTCACTGTAAGTTCATTATGGATTTCTTTCAATGAAATGCAAGAGTTGGAATATTTCAGTAGTGTTTTGTTGTGGTTTACCTTGTCACACTTACATTTTCTTGATTTTTCAAAGTTCGTTTTGGATTTCGTTTATTGAAATGCAAGAGTTGGAATATTTCAGTAGTGTGTCGTTGTGGTTTACCTTGTCACAGTTACATTCTCTTGATTTTTCAAAGTTCATTTTGGATTTCTTTCGTTGAAATGCAAGAGTTGGAATATTTCAGTAGTGTTTTATCGTGGTTTACCTTGTCACACTTACATTCTCTTGATTTTTCTAAAGTTCATTTTGGATTTTTTTCATTGAAATGCAAGAGTTGGAATATTTCAGTAGTGTTTTCTCGTGGTTTAAATTGTTACACTTACATTCTCTTGATTTTTCAAAGATCATTTTGAATTCCTTTCGTTGAAATGCAAGAGTTGGAATATTTCAGTAGTGTTTTGTTGTGGTTTACCTTGTCACTGTTACATTCTCTTGATTTTTCAAAGTTCATTTTGAAAATCTTTCGTTGAAATGTAAGAGTTGGAAATATTTCAATAGTGTTTTGTCGTGGTTTACCTTGTCACAGTTACATTCTCTTGATTTTTCAAAGTTCATTTGAATTTCTTTCATTGAAATGCAAGAGTTGGATTATTTCAGTAGTGTTTTGTCGTGGTTTACCTTGTCACAGTTACATTCTCTTGATTTTTCAAAGTTCATTTGAATTTCTTTCGTTGAAATGCAAGAGTTGGAATATTTCAGTTGTGTTTTATCATGGTTTAACTTGTCACAGTTACATTCCCTTAATTTTTCAAACTTCATTTTGAATTTCTTTCGATGAAATGCAAGAGTTGGAATATTTCACTAGTGTTTTGTCGTGGTTTACCTTGTCAAAGTTACACTCTCTTGATTTTTCAAAGTTCATTTTGAATTTCTTTTATTGAAATGCAAGAGTTGGAATATTTCAGTTGTGTTTTGTCGTGGTTTACCATGTCACAGTTACATTCTCTTGTTTTTTCAAAGTTGATTTTAGATTTCTTTCGTTGAAATGCAAGAGTTGGAATATTTCAGTAGTGTTTTGTTGTGGTTTACCTAGTCACAGTTACATTCTCTTGATTTTTCAAAGTTCATTTTGGATTTCTTTCGTTGAAATGCAAGAGTTGGAATATTTCAGTAGTGTTTTGTCATGGTTTACCTTGTCACAGATACATTCTCTTGATTTTTCAATGTTCATTTTGGATTTCTTTCATTGAAATGTAAGAGTTGGAAAATTTCAGTAGTGTTTTCTCGTGGTTTAAATTGTCACACTTACATTCTCTTGATTTTTCAAAGATCATTTTGAATTTCTTTCGTGGAAATGCAAGAGTTGGAATAATCCAGTAGTGTTTTGATGTGGTTTACCTAATCACAGTTACATTCTCTTGATTTTTCAAAGTTTGTTTTGGATTTCTATCGTTGAAATGCAAGAGTTGGAATATTTCAGTAGTGTTTTGTTGTGGTTTACCTTGTCACTGTTACATTCTCTTGATTTTTCAACTTTCATATTGAAAATCTTTCGTTGAAATGTAAGAGTTGGAAATATTTCAATAGTGTTTTGTCGTGGTTTACCTTGTCACTGTTACATTCTCTTGATTTTTCAAAGTTCATTTTGAATTTCTTTCGTTGAAATGCAAGAGTTGGAATATTTCAGTAGTGTTCTGTCGTGGTTTACCTTGTCTCAGTTACATTCTCTTGATTTTTCAACGTTTATTTTGAATTTCTTTCGTTGAAATGCAAGAGTTGGAATATTTCAGTAGTGTTTTGTCGTGGCTTACCTTGTCACAGTTACATTCTCTTGATTTTTCAAAGTTCATTTTGGATTTCTTTCGTTGAAATGCAAGAGTTGGACTATTTCAGTAGTGTTTCGTCATGGTTTACCTTGTCACAGTTACATTCTCTTAATTTTTCAAAGTTCATTTTGAATTTCTTTCATTGAAATGCAAGAGTTGGAATATTTCAGTAGTGTTTTGTCGTGGTTTACCTTGTCACACTTACACTCTCTTGATTTTTCAAAGTTCATTTTGAATTTATTTCATTGAAATGCAAGAGTTGGAATATTTCAGTAGTGTTTGTCGTGGCTCACCATTTCACACTTACATTCTCTTGATTTTTCAAAAATAATTTTGGATTTCTTTCGTTGAAATGCAAGAGTTGAAATATTTCAGTAGTGATTTTTATGGCTTACCTTGTCGCAGTTACATTCTCTTGATTTTTAAGTTCATTTTTGAATTTCTTTCCTTGAAATGCAAGAGTTGGAATATTTCAGTAGTGTTTTTTTGTGGTTTACCTTGTAACAGTTACAATTTCTTGATTTTTCAAAGTTCATTTTGGATTTATTTCGTTGAAATGCAAGAGTTGGAAGATTTAAGTAGTGAATTTTTGTGGTCTACCATGTCATTGCTACATTCTATTAATTTTTCGAAGTTTATTTTGAATTTATTTCGTTGAAAATCATGGGATGAAATATTTCAGTAGTGTTTTGTTGTGGTTTACCCTTTCACAGTTATATTTTCACGATTTTTCTAATTTCATTTTGAATTTATTTCAATGAAATTAAAGATTTAGATTATTTCAGTAGTGTAATGTTGTAGTTTAACTTTTCGCAGTTGTAGTCTCTTAATTTTTCATAGTTCATCTTGAATTTCCTTCGTTTAAATTCAAGAGTTGGAATATTTCAGTTGTGTTTTGTCCTGGTTTACCTTGTCACAGTTACATTCTGTTGAATTTACAAAGTTCATTTTGAATTTCTTTCATTGAAACGCAAGAGTTGGATTATTTCAGTAGTGTCTTGTCATGGTTTACCTTGTCACAATTACATTCTGTTGATTTTTCAAAGTTCATTTTGAATTTCTTTCATTGAAATGCAAGAGTTGGAATATTTCAGCAGTGTTTTGTCGTGGTTTACCTTGTCAAAGTTACATTCTTTTAATTTCTCAAAGTTCATTTTGGAATTTCTTTCGTTGAAATGCAAGAGTTGGAATATTTCAATAGTGTTTTGTCGTGGTTTACCTAGTCAAAGTTACATTCTTTCGATTTTCCAAAGTTCATTTTGGAATTTTTTTCATTGAAATGCAAGAGTGGGTATATTTCAGTAGTGTTTTGTCGTGGTTTACCTTGTCACACTTTCATTCTCTTGATTTTTCAAAGTTCATTTTGGATTTCTTTCATTGAAATGTAAGAGTTGAATTATTTCAGTAGTGTTTTGTTGTGGTTTACCTTGTCACTGTTACATTCTATTGATTTTTCAAAGTTCATTTTGAATTTCTTTCATTGATATGCAAGAGTTGAAATGTTTCAGTAGTGTTTTATCATGGTTTACTTTGTCAAAGTTATTGTCTCATGATTGACCAAAGTTAATATTGAATTTCTACCATTGAAATGCAAGAGTTTGCATATTCAAAAGCTTTTTGATATGGTTTACCTTGTCGCACTTACACTCTTATTATTGTTCAAAGTTTATTTCGAATTTATTTCGTTGAAATGAAAGAGTTGCCATATTTCAGCAGTTTTTAGTTGTGATTTACAATGTCACAGTTACACTCTCTTGATTTTTCAAAGTTCATTTTGAATTTCTTTCTTTGATATGCAAGAGTTGGAATATTTCAGTAGTGTTTGTCGTGGCTCACCATTTCACACTTACATTCTCTTGATTTTTCAAAAATCATTTTGAATTTCTTTCATTGAAATGCAAGAGTTGAAATATTTCAGTAGTGTTTTGTCGTGGTTTACCTTGTCGCAGTTACATTCTCTTGATTTTTCAAAGTTCATTTTGAATTTCTTTCATTGAAATGCAAGAGTTGGAATATTTCAGTAGTGTTTTTTTGTGGTTTACCTTATCACAGTTACATTTTCTTGATTTTTCAAAGTTCATTTTGAATTTCTTTCGTTGAAATGCAAGAGTTGGAATATTTCAGTAGTGTTCTCTCATGGTTTACTTTTTCACGGTTACATTCTCTTGATTTTTCAAAGTCCATTTTGAATTTCTTTCGTTGAAATGCAAGAGTTGGAATATTTCACTAGTGTTTTGTCGTGGTTCACCTTGTCACAGTTATATTCTCTTGATTTTTCAAAGTTCATTTTGAATTTCTTTCATTGAAATGTAAGAGTTAGATTATTTCAGTACTGTTTCGTCATGATTTACCATGTAACAAATGCATTTTCTTAATTTTTCAAAGTTCATTTTGGGTTTCCATCGTTAAAATGCAAGAGTTGGAATATTTCTATAGTGTTTCGTCATGGTTTACTTTGTCACAGTTACATTCTGTTGATTTTTCAAAGTTTATTTTGAATTTCTTACATTGAAATGCAAGAGTTGGATTATTTCAGTAGTGTTTTGTCATGGTTTACCTTGTCACAGTTACATTCTGTTGATTTTTCAAAGTTCATTTTGAATTTCTTTCATTGAAACGCAAGATTTGGATTATTTCAGTAGTGTTTTGTCGTGGTTTACCTTGTCACAGTTCCATTCTCTTAATTTTTCAAAGTTCATTTTGAATTTCTTTCGATGAAATGCAAGAGTTGGAATATTTCAGTAGTGTTCTATAGTAGCTTACCATGTCACAGTTACATTCTCTTGATTTTTCAAAGTTCATTTTGAATTTCATTCATTGAAATGCAAGAGTTGGAATATTTCAGTAGTGTTTTGTCGTGGTTTACCTTGTCACAGTTACATTCTCTTAATTTTTCAAAGTTCATTTTGAATTTCTTTCGTTGAAATGCAAGAGTTGGAATATTTCAGTAGTGTCTTGTTGTGCTTTACCTTGTCAGAGTTACATTCTCTTGATTTTTCAAAGTTCATTTCGAATTTCTTTCATTGATTTGCAAGAGTTGGAATATTTCAGTAGTGTTTTGTCGTGGTTTACCATGTCACAGTTACATTCTCTTGTTTTTTCAAAGTTGATTTTCGATTTCTTTCGTTGAAATGCAAGAGTTGGAATATTTCAGTAGTGTATTGTCATGGTTTACCTTGTGACAGTTACATTCTCTTAATTTTTCAAAGTTCATTTTGAATTTCTATCGATATGAACTTTACCTTGTCACAGTTACATTCTCTTAATTTCTCAAAGTTCATTTTTAATTTCTATCGTTGAAATGCAAGAGTTGGAATATTTCAGTAGTGTTTTGTTATGCTTTACCTTGTCACAGTTACATTCTCTCGATTTTTCAAAGTTCATTTTGAATTTCTTTCATTGAAATGCAAGAGTTGGAATATTTCAGTAGTGTTTTGTCGTGGTTTACCTTCTCACACTTACATTTTCTTGATTTTTCAAAGTTCATTTTGAATTTCTTTCCTTGAAATGCAAGAGTTGGAACATTTCAGTAGTGTTTTGTCGTGGTTTACTTTGTCACCGTTACATTCGCTTGATTTTTCAAAGTTCATTATGGATTTCTTTCATTATTTGGAATATTTCAGTAGTGTTTTGTCGTGGTTTACTTTGTCACAGTTACATTCTCTTGATTTTTCAAAGTTCATTATGGATTTCTTTCATTGAAATACAAGAGTTGGAATATTTCAGTAGTGTTTTTTTGTGGTTTACCTAGTCATAGTTACATTCTCTTGATTTTTCAAAGTTCATTTTGAATTTCTTTCGTTGAAATGCAAGAGTTGGAATATTTAAGTAGTGTTTTGTCATGGTTTACCTTGTCACAGTTACATTCTCTTGATTTTTCAAAGTTCATTTTGGATCTCTTTCAGTGAAATTTAAGAGTTGGAATATTTCAGTAGTGTTTTCTCGTGGTTTAAATTGTCACACTTACATTCTCTTGATTTTTCAAAGATCATTTTGAATTTCTTTCGTGGAAATGCAAGAGTTGGAATATTTCAGTAGTGTTTTGATGTGGTTTACCTAATCACAGTTACATTCTCTTGATTTTTCAAAGTTTGTTTTAGATTTCTATCGTTGAAATGCAAGAATTGGAATATTTCAGTAGTGTTTTGTCGTGGTTTACCTTGCCACAGTTACATTTTCTTGATTTTTCAAAGTTCATTTTGAATTTCTTTCCTTGAAATGCAAGAGTTGGATTATTTCAGTCATGTTTTGTCGTGGTTTACTTTGTCAAAGTTAAATTCTGTTGATTTTTCAAAGTTTATTTTGAATTTCTTTCATTGAAATGCAAGAGTTGGATTATTTCAGTAGTGTTTTGTCATGGTTTACCTTGTCACAGTTACATTCTGTTGATTTTTCAAAGTTCATTTTGAATTTCTTTCATTGAAACGCAAGAGTTGGATTATTTCAGTAGTGTTTTGTCATGGTTTACCTTGTCACAGTTACATTCTGTTGATTTTTCAAAGTTCATTTTGAATTTCTTTCATTGAAACGCAAGATTTGGATTATTTCAGTAGTGTTTTGTCGTGGTTTACCTTGTCACAGTTCCATTCTCTTAATTTTTCAAAGTTTATTTTGAATTTCTTTCGATGAAATACAAGAGTTGGAATATTTCAATAGTGTTTTGTCGTGGTTTACCTTGTCAAAGTTACATTCTCTTGATTTTCCAAAGTTCATTTTGAATTTCTTTCGTTGAAATGCAAGAGTTGGAATATTTCAGTAGTGTTTTGTCATGGTTTACCTTGTCACAGTTACATTCTCTTAATTTTTCAAATTTCATCTTGAATATCTATCGTTGAAATGCAAGAGTTGGAATATTTTAGTAGTGTTTTGTTTTGCTTTACCTTGTCACAGTTACATTCTCTTGATTTTTCAAAGTTAATTTTTGAATTTATTTCATTGAAATGCAAGAGTTGGAACATTTCAGTATTGTTTTGTCGTGGTTTACCTTGTCACAGTTACACTCTCTTGATTTTTCAAAGTTCATTTTGAATTTCTTTCATGGATATGCAAGATTTTGAATATTTCAGTAGTGTTTGTCGTGGCTCACCATTTCACACTTACATTCTCTTGATTTTTCAAAAATCATTTTGAATTTCTTTCGTTGAAATGCAAGAGTTGTAATATTTCAGTAGTGTTTTGTCATGGTTTACCTTGTCTCAGTTACATTCTCTTGATTTTTAAAAGTTTATTTTGAATTTCTTTCGTTGAAATGCAAGAGTTGGAATATTTCAGTAGTGTTTTTTTGTGGTTTACCTTGTCACAGTTACATTTTCTTGATTTTTCAAAGTTCATTTTGAATTTCTTTCGTTGAACTGCAAGAGTTGGAATATTTCAGTAGTGTTTTGTCGTGGTTTACCATGTCACAGTTACATTCTCTTGATTTTTCAAAGTTCATTTTGAATTTCTTACGTTGAAATTCAAGAGTTGGAGTATTTCAGCAGGCTTTTTTAGAGGGTTACCTAGTCAAAGTTACATTTTAATGATTTTTCTAAGTTCATTTTAAATTTATTTCATTGAAATGCAAGAGTTGGATTATTTCAGTAGTGTTTTGTCGTGGTTTACCATGTCACAGTTACATTCTCTTGATTTTTATCAGTTCATTTTGAATTTCTATCATTGAAATATAAGAGTTGGATTATTTCAGTAGTGTTTTGTCATGGTTTTCCTTGTCACAGTTACATTCTGTTGAATTTACAAAGTTCATTTTGAATTTCTTTCATTGAAACGCAAGAGTTGGATTATTTCAGTAGTGTCTTGTCATGGTTTACCTTGTCACAGTTACATTCTGTTGATTTTTCAAAGTTCATTTTGAATTTCTTTCATTTAAACGCAAGAGTTGGATTATTTCAGCAGTGTTTTGTCGTGATTTACCTTGTCACAGTTGCATTCTCTTAATTTTTCAAAGTTCATTTTGAATTTATTTCGATGAAATGCAAGAGTTGGAATATTTCATCAGTGTTTTTTCGTGGTTTTCCTTGTCAAAGTTACATTTTCTTGATTTTACAAAGTTCATTTCGAATTTATTTCATTGAAATGCAAGAGTTGGAGTATTTCAGTAGTGTTTTGTCGTGGTTTACCATGTCACAGTTACATTCTCTTGTTTTTTCAAAGTTGATTTTCGATTTCTTTCGTTGAAATGCAAGAGTTGGAATATTTCATTAGTGTTTTGTCATGGTTTACCTTGTCAAAGTTACATTCTCTTGATTTTCCAAAGTTCATTTCGAATTTCTTTCATTGAAATGCAAGAGTTGGAATATTTCAGTAGTGTTTTGTCGTGGTTTACCTTGTCACAGTTAAATTCTCTTGATTTTTCAAAGTTCATTTTGAATTTCTTTCATTGAAATGCAAGAGTTGGATTATTTCAGTAGTGTTTTGTTGTGGTTTACCTTGTCAAAGTTACATTCTCTTGATTTTTCAAAGTCCATTTTGTATTTCTTTCGTTGAAATGAAAGAGTTGGAATATTTTAGTGGTGTTTTTTCGTTATATACCGTGTCAAAGTAACATTTTCTTGATTTTTCAAAGTTCATTTTGAATTTCTTTCATTGAAATGTAAGAGTTGGAATATTTCAGTAGTGTTTTGTCGTGGTTTAACTTATCACACCTAAATTTTCTTGATTTTTCAAAGTATATTTTGAATTTCTTTCATTGAAATGCAAGAGTTGAAATATTTCAGTAGTGTTATGTAGTCGTTTAACTTGTCACACTTACATTCCCTTGAATTTTCAAAGTTCATTTTGAATTTATTTCGTTGATATGCAAGAGTTGGAATATTTCAGTAGTGTTTGTCGTGGCTCACCATTTCACACTTACATTCTCTTGATTTTTCAAAAATCATTTTGAATTTCTTTCGTTGAAATACAAGAGTTAGAATATTTCAGTAGTGATTTGTTTTGGTTTACCTTTTCACAGTCACATTCTCTTGATTTTTCAAAGTTCATTTTGAATTTATTTCCTTAAAATTCAAGAGTTAGAATATTTCACTAGTGTTTTGTTGTTGATTACCTTGTCACAGTTACATTCTCTTGATTTTTCAAAGTTCATTTTGAATTTATTTCGTTGAAATGCAAGAGTTGGAATATTTCAGTAGTGTTTTGTTGTGGTTTACCCTGTCATAGTTACATGCTCTTGATTTTTAGAAGTTCATTTTGGATTTCTTTCATTGAAATGCAAGAGTTGGAATATTTCAGTGGTGTTTTGTTATGGCTCACCATATCAGAGTGACATTTTCTTGATTATACAGAGTTTATTTTGAATTTCTTTCATTGAAATGCAAGAGTTAGATTATTTCAGTAGTGTTTTGTTGTGGTTTACCATGTCACAGCTGAATTACTTTAATTTTTCAAAGTTCATTTTCGGTTTCTATCGTTAAAATGAAAGAGTTGGATTATTTCTGTAGTGTTTTGTCGTGGTTTACTTTGTCAAAGTTAGATTCTGTTGATTTTTCAAAGTTTATTTTGAATTTCTTACATTGAAATGCAAGAGTTGGATTATTTCAGTAGTGTTTTGTCATGGTTTACCTTGTCACAGTTACATTCTGTTGATTTTTCAAAGTTCATTTTGAATTTCTTTCATTGAAACGCAAGATTTGGATTATTTCAGTAGTGTTTTGTCGTGGTTTACCTTGTCACAGTTCCATTCTCTTAATTTTTCAAAGTTCATTTTGAATTTCTTTCGATGAAATGCAAGAGTTGGAATATTTCAGTAGTGTTCTATAGTAGCTTACCATGTCACAGTTACATTCTCTTGATTTTTCAAAGTTCATTTTGAATTTCATTCATTGAAATGCAAGAGTTGGAATATTTCAGTGGTGTTTTGTCGTGGTTTACCTTGTCACACTTACATTCTCTTGATTTTTCAAAGTTCATTTTGAATTTCTTTCGTTGAAATGCAAGAGTTGGAATATTTCAGTAGTGTTTTGTCGTGGTTTACCTTGTCAAAGTTACATTCTCTTGATTTTTCAAAGTTCATTTTGAATTTCTTTCATTGATTTGCAAGAGTTGGAATATTTCAGTAGTGTTTTGTCGTGGTTTACCATGTCACAGTTACATTCTCTTGTTTTTTCAAAGTTGATTTTCGATTTCTTTCGTTGAAATGCAAGAGTTGGAATATTTCAGTAGTGTCTTGTCATGGTTTACCTTGTCACAGTTACATTCTCTTAATTTCTCAAAGTTCATTTTGAATTTCTATCGTTGAAATGCAAGAGTTGGAATATTTCAGTAGTGTTTTGTTATGCTTTACCTTGTCACAGTTACATTCTCTCGATTTTTCAAAGTTCATTTTGAATTTCTTTCATTGAAATGCAAGAGTTGGAATATTTCAGTAGTGTTTTGTCGTGGTTTACCTTCTCACACTTACATTTTCTTGATTTTTCAAAGTTCATTTTGAATTTCTTTCCTTGAAATGCAAGAGTTGGAACATTTCAGTAGTGTTTTGTCGTGGTTTACTTTGTCACCGTTACATTCGCTTGATTTTTCAAAGTTCATTATGGATTTCTTTCATTATTTGGAATATTTCAGTAGTGTTTTGTCGTGGTTTACTTTGTCACAGTTACATTCTCTTGATTTTTCAAAGTTCATTATGGATTTCTTTCATTGAAATACAAGAGTTGGAATATTTCAGTAGTGTTTTTTTGTGGTTTACCTAGTCATAGTTACATTCTCTTGATTTTTCAAAGTTCATTTTGGATTTCTTTCGTTCAAATGCAAGAGTTGGAATATTTCAGTAGTGTTTTGTCATGGTTTACCTTGTCACAGTTACATTCTCTTGATTTTTCAAAGTTCATTTTGGATCTCTTTCAGTGAAATTTAAGAGTTGGAATATTTCAGTAGTGTTTTCTCGTGGTTTAAATTGTCACACTTACATTCTCTTGATTTTTCAAAGATCATTTTGAATTTCTTTCGTGGAAATGCAAGAGTTGGAATATTTCAGTAGTGTTTTGATGTGGTTTACCTAATCACAGTTACATTCTCTTGATTTTTCAAAGTTTGTTTTAGATTTCTATCGTTGAAATGCAAGAATTGGAATATTTCAGTAGTGTTTTGTCGTGGTTTACCTTGCCACAGTTACATTTTCTTGATTTTTCAAAGTTCATTTTGAATTTCTTTCCTTGAAATGCAAGAGTTGGATTATTTCAGTCATGTTTTGTCGTGGTTTACTTTGTCAAAGTTAAATTCTGTTGATTTTTCAAAGTTTATTTTGAATTTCTTACATTGAAATGCAAGAGTTGGATTATTTCAGTAGTGTTTTGTCATGGTTTACCTTGTCACAGTTACATTCTGTTGATTTTTCAAAGTTCATTTTGAATTTCTTTCATTGAAACGCAAGAGTTGGATTATTTCAGTAGTGTTTTGTCATGGTTTACCTTGTCACAGTTACATTCTGTTGATTTTTCAAAGTTCATTTTGAATTTCTTTCATTGAAACGCAAGATTTGGATTATTTCAGTAGTGTTTTGTCGTGGTTTACCTTGTCACAGTTCCATTCTCTTAATTTTTCAAAGTTTATTTTGAATTTCTTTCGATGAAATACAAGAGTTGGAATATTTCAATAGTGTTTTGTCGTGGTTTACCTTGTCAAAGTTACATTCTCTTGATTTTCCAAAGTTCATTTTGAATTTCTTTCATTGAAATGCAAGAGTTGGAATATTTCAGTAGTGTTTTGTCGTGGTTTACCTTGTCACAGTTACATTCTCTTGATTTTTCAAATTTCATCTTGAATATCTATCGTTGAAATGCAAGAGTTGGAATATTTCAGTAGTGTTTTGTTATGCTTTACCTTGTCACAGTTACATTCTCTCGATTTTTCAAAGTTCATTTTGAATTTCTTTCATTGAAATGCAAGAGTTGGAATATTTCAGTAGTGTTTTATCGTGGTTTACCTTCTCACACTTACATTTTCTTGATTTTTCAAAGTTCATTTTGAATTTCTTTCCTTGAAATGCAAGAGTTGGAATATTTCAGTAGTGTTTTGTCGTGGTTTACTTTGTCACAGTTACATTTTCTTGATTTTTCAAAGTTCATTATGGATTTCTTTCGTTGAAATGCAAGAGTTGGAATATTTCAGTAGTGTTTGTTGTGGTTTACCTTGTCACACTTACATTTTCTTGATTTTTCAAAGATCATTTTGGATTTCTTTTATTGAAATGCAAGAGTTGGACTGTTGTGATTTACCTAGTCACACTTACGTTTTCTTCGTGTTTCAGAGTTGATTACGAATTGCGTTCATGTCAAAGTAGTAGATTGTAAATTTCATTAGTGTTGTGATATTGTTTACATTGTCACTGCGAAATTGTAATTATTTTTCGGTTATCGTGTTTGGTTTTTGTCATTAAAGTTAAATAGTTGGAATATTTAATTAGTGTTTTCTTGTGGTTTAAACTGTTACACTTACATTCTCCTGATTTTTCAAAGATCATTTTGAATTCCTTTCGTAGAAATGCAAGAGTTGGAATATTTCAGTAGTGTTTTGATGTGGTTTACCTAGTCAAAGTTACATTCTCTTGATTTTTCAAAGTTTATTTTGGATTTCTATCGTTGAAATGCAAGAGTTGGAATATTTCAGTAGTGTTTTGTTGTGATTTACCTTGTCCCTGTTACATTCTCTTGATTTTTCAACGTTCATTTTAAAAATCTGTCGTTGAAATGTAATAGTTGGAAATATTTCAATAGTGTTTCGACGTGGTTTAGCTTGTCACTGTTACATTCTCTTGATTTTACAAAGTTCATTTTGAATTTCTTTCGTTGAAATGCAAGAGTTGGAATATTTCAGTAGTGTTCTGTCGTGGTTTACCTTGTCACAGTTACATTTTCTTGATTTTTCAAAGTTCATTTTGAATTTCATTCATTGAAATGCAAGAGTTGGAATATTTCAGTGGTGTTTTGTCGTGGTTTACCTTGTCACAGTTACATTCTATTGGTTTTTCAAAGTTCATTTGAATTTCTTTCATTGAAATGCAAGAGTTGGAATATTTCAGTACTATTTTGTTATGGTTTACCTAGTCACTGTTACATTCTCTTGATTTTTCAAAGTTCAATTTGAATTTCTTTCATTGAAATGCAAGAGTTGGAATACTTCAATATGGTTTTGTCATGGTTTACCTTGTCACAGTTACATTCTTGTGATTTTTCACAGTTCATTTTGGATTTCTTTCGTTGAAATTCAAGAGTTGGAGTATTTCACTAAGGTTTTGTATCTGGGTTGGTTTTTTACAAGTCCAAAAATTTGTCTTTGTTGGTTTGATTGTCAAAAGTGCATGTCTTTATCTGTATCTATGTCTGAATCTATTTGTTTACATGTCTGGGTTGATGTTTGGTTAGGTTAGGTTAGCTAAGTTAGGTTAGGTTATCTAAGTTAGGTTAGGTTAGCTAGTAAACATCTCTCCATGTTTAAGTTAGGTTAGGTTATGTTAACTTTTCATGAGCGCTCATGATAAACTAACCTAACCGAACCAAAGCATGGTACAATGTCGACATAGGGGGATTTATGCTACGCACGCGCACGTACGTAGACTAACCTAACCTAACCTAACTTAACCTAACCTAACTTGACCTAGCCTAACCTAACCTAACCATACTCGCCGGAAAATCCCCCCAGGTCGACATTGTACCATGCTTTGGTTAGGTTAGGTTAGCTTACCATGAGCACTCATGATAAGTTAACCTAACCTAACTTAAACATGGAGAAATGTTTACTAGCTAACCTAACCTAACTTAGCTAACCTAACCTAACTTAGCTAACCTAACCTAACCAAACATCAACCCAGACATGTAAACAAATAGATTCAGACATAGAAACAGATAAACACATGCACTTTTGACATTCAAACCAACAAAGACAAATTCTTGGACTTGTAAAAAACCAACCGAGATACAAAACTCTAGTGAAATATTCCAACTCTTGCATTTCACCGAAAGAAATCTAAAATGAACTTTGAAAAATCAAAAAAATGTAATTCTGACAATTTAAACAATGACAAAACCATATTGAAGTATTCCAACGCTTGCATATAAATGAAAGAAATACAAATTGAACTTTGAAAAATCAAAAGAATGTAACAGTGACTAGGTAAACCACAACAAAATAGTACTGAAATATTCCAGCCCTTGCATTTCAATGAAAGAAAATCAAATGAACTTTGAAAAAACAGGAAAATATAAGAGTGACATGTTAAACCGCGACAGAACATTACTGAAATATTTCAACTCTTAAATTTCAATAAAAGAAATCCAAAGTGAACTTTGAAAAATCAAGAGATTGTAACAGTGAGAAGGTAAACTACGAGAAAACACTATTAAAATATTTCCAACTTTTACATTTCAACGACAGATTTTCAAAATAAATTTTGAAAAATCAAGAGAATGTAACTTTGACAAGGTAAACCACGACAAAACACTACTGAAATATTCCAACTCTTGCATTTCAACGAAAGAAATTCAAAATGAACTTTGAAAAATTAAGAGAATGTAACTGTGACAAGGTAAACCATGATAAAACACAACTGAAATATTCCAACTCTTGCATTTCAACGAAAGAAATCCAAAATGAACTTTGAAAAATCAAGATAATTTAACTGCGACAAGGTAAGCCACGACAAAACACTACTGAAATAATCCAACTCTTGCATTTCAATGAAAGAAATTCAAAATAAACTTTGAAAAATCAAGAGAATGTAACTTTGACAAGGTAAACCACGATAAAACAGTACTGAAATAATCCAACTCTTGCATTTCAATGAAAGAAATTCAAAATGAACTTTGACAAATCAACAGAATGTAACTGTGACAAAGTAAACCACGACAAAACACTACTGAAATATTCCAATTCTTGCATTTCAAGCAAATAACTTCAAAATGAACTTTGAAAAATCAAGAAAATGTAATTGAGACAAGGTAAACCACGACAAAACACTACTGAAATATTCAAACTATTGCATTTCAATGACAGAAATTCAAAATGAACTTTGAAAAATCAAGAAAATGTAACTGTGACAAGGTAAACCACGAAAAAACACTATTGAAATAATCCAACTCTTGCATTTCAACGATAGAAATTCAAAATGAACTTTGAAAAATTAAGAGAATGTAACTGTGACAGGGTAAACCATGACAAAACACTACTGAAATATTCCAACTCTTGCATTTCAAAGAAAGAAATCGAAAATGAACTTTGAAAAATCAAGAGAATGTAACTGTGACAAGGTAAACCACGACAAAATACTACTGAAATATTCCAACTCTAGCATTTCAACGAAAGAAATTCAAAATGAACTTTGAAAAATCAAGAGAATGTAACTGTGACAAGGTAAACCATGATAAAACACTACTGCAATATTCCAACTATATCATTTCAACGAAAGAAATCCAAAATGAACTTTGAAAAATCAAGAGAATGTAACTGTGA
Organism: Artemia sp. Qi Xiang Cuo; assembly: GCF_049724085.1. NCBI lineage: Eukaryota > Metazoa > Arthropoda > Branchiopoda > Anostraca > Artemiidae > Artemia > Artemia sp. Qi Xiang Cuo. The sequence goes on along the minus strand of NC_142810.1, from coordinate 26,594,077 downwards.
AATGGTGAACCACAACAAATCACTACTGAAATATTCCAACTCTTGCATTTCAATGAAAGAAATTCAAAATGAACTTTGAAAAATCAAGAGAATGTAACTGTGACAAGGTAAACCATATCAAAACACCACTGAAATATTCCAACTCTTGCATTTCAATGAAAGAAATTCAAAATGAACTTTGAAAAATCAAGAGAATGTCACTGTGACAAGGTAAACCACAGCAAAAAACTACTAAAATATTCCAACTCTTGCAGTTCAACGAAAGAAATTCAATATGAACTTTGAAAAATCAAGAGAATGTAACTTTGAAAAGGTAAACCACGACAAAACACTACTGAAATAATCCAGCTCAATCATTTCAATGACTGAAATCCAAAATAAACTTTTAAAAATCAGGAAAATGTAACTGTAACAAGGTAAACCATGACAAAACACTACTGAAATATTCCATCTCTTGCATTTCAATGAAAGAAACCCAAAATGAACTTTGAAAAATCAAGAAAATGTAAGTGTGACAACGTAAACCACGACAAAACACTACTGAAATAATCCAACTCTTGCATTTCAACGAAAGAAATCCAAAATAAACTTTGAAAAATCAAGAGAATGTAATTGTGACAAGGTAAACCATGACAAAGCACTACTGAAATATTCCAACTCATGCATTTCAATGATAGAAATTAAAAATGAACTTTGAAAAGTCAATAGAATGTACGTGTGACAAGGTAAACCACAACAAAACACTACTGAAATATTCCAACTCTTGCATTTCAACGATAAAAATACAAAATGAACGTTGAAAAATTAAGAGAATGTAACTGTGACAAGGTAAACCACAACAAATCACTACTGAAATATTACAACTCTTGCATTTCAATGAAAGAAATAGAAAATAAACTTAGAAAAATCAAGAGAATGTAACTGTGAAATGGTAAACCACGAGATAACACTACTGAAATAATCCAACTCTTGCATTTCAATGATAGAAATACAAAATGATCTTTGAAAAATCGAGAGAATGTAACTATGACAAGGTAAACCACGAAAAAACACTACTGAAATATTCCAACTCTTGCATTTCAACGAAAGAAATTCAAAATGAACTTTGAAAAATTAAGAGAATGTAACTGCGACAAGGTAAACCACGGCAAAACACTACTGAAATATTCCAACTCTTGCATTTTAATGAAAGAAATCCAAAATGAACTTTGAAAAATCAAGAGAATGTAACTGTGGCAAGGTAAACCAAGACAAAATACTACTGAAATAATCCAACTCTTACATTGCAATGAAAGAAATTCAAAAAGAACTTTGAAAAATCAATAGAATGTAACTGTGACAAGGTAAACCATGACAAAACACTACTGAAATATTACAACTCTTGCATTTCAACGAAAGAAATCCAAAATTAACTTTGAAAAATCAAGAGAATGTAACTGTGACAAGGTAGGCCATGACAAAACACTACTGAAATAATCCCACTTTTGCATTTCAATGAAAGAAATTCAAAATGAACTTTGGAAAATCAAGAGAATGTAACTGTGACTTGGTAAACCACGACAAAACACTACTGAAATATTCCAACTCTTACATTTCAATGAAAGAAATTCAAAATGAACTTTGAGAAATCAAGAATATGTAACTGTGACAAGGTAAACCATGACAAAACTCTAATGTTGGGAGGGGGAGTCAAAAATTGGGGGGATGAGGCCCTTTTGTGTCTCAAAATGCGCAAATTAAAAAGTATTAAAAAATGGGGGGGGTGGAAAGTCTGTGGGGGCCTGGGGGCTCTTTGGGGGCCCAGGGGGCCCTTTGGGGGTCCAGAGGGCCTTTGGGGGCTCAGAGGCCTTTGGGGGCCGGGGGGTTCCTTCGGAGTTGGGGTAGGGAGTCGGGGCCCTTTAGGGTTGGGGTATAGGACCTCACAACTTCAAATAGAACTTGTGTATTATAACGACCACAGAGTTTCACCCTCAAATCCTCTTCTAAATCATCTTCTAAAATCATCTTTTAAAATGTCTCTAACTGTTTCGCCCAAATCATCTTCTAAAATGTCTCAAAATGGTTTCACCCAAATAATCCCTAAACGTAATTTCTGCGTGTTCCTTTTGTTTTGGCATCCCTGCGCTGTCACATTTGAAATTCCTAGGAAACCCTTTCCCGCGTTAATCTCTTCATCTCTAAGATCAATATATCTCTTCCCCACCGTTAATGCGCATGTGCAAACTTCGCCCGGAGACAATTCTCCTGGACGAACACCAACAAATCAATTGAACTTGAAAGCGCATGTGCAAACTTCACCCGGAGACGATTCACCTGGACGAACACCAACAAATCAATTTCTCGGAAATCCATTTCCCCTAAGGAGTCTAGGGATGCCCATATATGGTGTTCGTATGGAGTTAGACTAAATTGTAGATGGCAGCATGATGTTCGTCCAGTATTCAGTAAGGGGGTTCTACTGATTATTCCCTCTCATTTTTTCAACGTGCCAATGCAGTATTTTACTATTATACCATCTGGCTGTATCTTTCAGATCTTCGGCAATTTTATTCATGGCCTTCAATTCATACCTCCTTAATTCATATTTTAACGTTTTTCCTACTTTCCTTACATTCCTCATATTCTCCTATTTTATATGTTCTCTGGTACGAATCCTCTTTTCTACCAACTTTGAGGCGGTTTAAAAAAAGTTCCTAGTTACGTTTCTAATTTTCCTCCCTATGACAACATCAGCTACTTCAGATACTATTTTCCAAAAACTGTTCCATCAATCTTCAACATTGTCATATTTGACAGTTTTATAGCCAACTGTTCCTGGAAAATTTCTCTCTCTATTCTGGAGTCTCCCAATATCAACTTTTTTTTTGTTCTAGATCTTTTCCTCGGGTCTTCATATTTCTCTGTTGTCCCATTGCTGGTTGAAAAAATTAATTTTTTATTGATTATCGTCGGGTGGGATGCCTGCTGTTGCGTTGTAAGTAATTAATACTATATCCATTTTTCTTTTTCTCTTTCTTCTTACTTTGATTAATCATCCATATATTTCGTTATTTATTACTTTAGTTTTTTATCTGTGCAAAACGAGCCCGCATCTCTGCCAGATATTGGTATACTTAGTATGTTATGTACATATGATTGGAAAATAAATGAACCTGAGCCAAAACCCGGAAGGTAGTTATCCTTCCTAAATTTCAGATTTATATTATCTCTCCAAACAACTAGATGATGATCTCTACTTTGGCGTCGCCATTACCTCATACGTTGGTAAATCTATTAACAAAAGCTTCTCCGATTTTGCAATACAAAGATTGGGGTTAAGACACCACAAATCCTCCGAAAAACGTTTTCACAACAATCCAATTCTTCTCACATGGCTAAATCAGATCAGTTTCTGTTTTGTGGTACACGGAGTTAAACGGATAGACACCATCCAAGGTAGTATCTTTGTTTTAACATATACAAATTTTTTATTTACTAGAAAGGAAAATGAGTTTATAGATTTGGTCATGTATTAGCCTGGTGTTTAGTAGACCAGATAATTATTTGTATTTTAATGGTTTAGCTGCGGTAAATCGAGTATTTGGGTACGGATAATACCTTCGATAAGTTTGTATTTTAGGTCATAACAAGTTACATAAGGTCATAACAGCTTGGCCGTATAGACCGTCATCACATAAGGGCACAACGCCTAGGGCGTAAAGGCCGTCTTTATATAAGGTCATAATGCCTAGGGCGTATAGACCGTCATTACATAAGGTCATAACGCCTAGGGCGTACAGACCACTAGTACACAGTGTAATAACGCCTCCGGCATATAGGCCTTCTGGCAAGGGATAAGTTGGTCTGGAGATTGCAGCTGAGATTAGTCCCAGCATCTAATTATAAAGATTTTATAGTTGGATAAAATTATGTAGGCCTATTTATAATATCGCAATTGTTTAAATAATCACTTCAGGATGAAATGAAAAATATGAAGTCACAGATTGTTTGTTTACAAAATGATGGAAGATCCTTTTCCGAGCGGGACCACACTTCCAACACTAACAAGGGTGAGGACCCCTCAACAACGGCCTCGAGGAACTGAGAGGATACAGGTGATGGCAATTCTGAGAATAAGGACAATCATTCTTTGCATTTCGATGACGAGCAGCCGATGGTAGACACCGATCCTGGAATAGATGACAAAATCTCTTTGGCAGAGACACTGAACCTTGTATACGAAGTACTGGGTGACACTATTTGCCCCAGGCCTACCATTACCGTCCAACAGCCTCGCTCGGCGGCAGAGCTGGTTTTGCCGACTGAGCCATTCAAGAGAAAACGGCTTATCACGTTAGCTTTCTCCCCAATGCTGAAAAACTTAATCAAGCAGCGCTCAGAAGAACTGCAGTCAACGACAAAGAATAACTCATTCTCAGAACGTCGTACTTTCCTTTATCCTCTCGACATACCGGGCAGAGCGAAATCTTACAAATGTCACGATACACATTTGGCTTCACAGGCGCGCGCAATTCTTTATTTCGGACTTGCAGTAAAACTTCCCCTTTTTCCTTAGTTTTTACCTCTTTTTAGATATTGGCAGCTGGCAACCCTGGTGGTACGCAAAAATCATGGAACAAAACATTACAAAGTGAATTTTTGTATCTTATTTGTAATTATTTGAATTTTAATAATTTGGGTGTGTTAAACCCAATATTTATGGTATGGTATAGTACTCACTACATAAGGTCATAACGCCTTGGGCGTACAGACCGGAATTACATAAGATCATAACACCATTGGGTGTACAGACTACCATTACGTAAGTCCATAACACCTTGGGTGTACAGACCGTCATTACATAGGGTCACAACACTTTGGGTGTATATGCCGTCATTGCATAAGGTCAAATCACCTTGGGTGTACAGACCGTCATGAAATAGGGTCATAACGTCTTGGATGTACAGACCGGCAGTACATAAGGTAATAACACCTTGGGTGTACAGGCCACCATTAAATAAGGTAATAACGCCTTGGGAGTACAGACCCTCATTACATAAGGTCATAATGCTTTGGAAATACAAACCGCCATTATATAAGGTCACGACGCCTTGGACGTACGTACCGCCATTGCATATTACAGTAACGACTACAGCGCTGGCCTATAGGTCTGTTCTGGCATGGGGTAAGTTTTTCTGGTTATTAGAGTTAAATTTACTTCCAGCGTCTAATTACAAATATGCTATGCTAGCTGGATAACAGTATATACTTATAATATTGAAGAAAATATAGTTTCAAAACGTAGTACTTTCTTTGACCCTTTTGGCATCCCAGACCGAGCGAGAGCTTACAAATGTCAAGACGCATTTTCAGCTTCACAGGCACCAAGCATAAGCCCAAAGTTCATATCAGTTGACAGAAGGTCATTCTTGGCCTTAGATTCTTCCACACGAGTGACTCTGAGCATGCTATCATACAGTGACCTCAAGTTAGGTACTGTCATAAAGATGTTAAAGGCAGAGAACGTCTCTCCTGACACTATCCCAAAAACGGATAAAGTTCTTGGATTCTGTTAATAGATGTCAGCAGCATCTTTCAAATATTCTTTCTAAAGCGTACTCAAAATTTATGTTTATGAGAAGGGATACTGTCTCGAACTCAATTCCTGACTTGTCTCAGGAGATTAGGAATAAACCGAGATTATTATCTCTGGAAAATATTTCATGTTTTCCGCCGACTTTAAGGACCTAACTCACAGAATGCGGTTAGGGTTCAATTTCAAAAACAAAATCTATCAATTCAAAGTGCCATCGTGAGCTATGGCTATCTTCAAACCATCCAATTGCATGCTTACATGAACAAATAGATTCTGCACAATTACCAAAAGCATCAGTACAGAACAATGTAAAGACCATTATGATTCTCCAGCACAGACTTGGGTTCATGCTGAGCGAGAAATCAGATGATTCTCCTGCACAGACTTGGGTTCATGCTGAGCGAGAAATCAGAATTGCAACCTATGTGACGGATCATATTTCTCGGGTTTCTGGTAGACCTGGAGGTAAAGAGGGTGTACCTAACCCCGGAAAAGATTCAGAGCTTGATACACGCAATCAAGGCAGTTCTGGAAAAATCGCTTACCTCAATATGGCAACTGATGAAGCTGATTGGACTCATCAATGCGGGCTCAAGAGCAATTCCTTTCAACAGACTACATCTTAGGAAATGTCAGTTACTAATGCTCAGATTGTGGGACAGGTCTTGGGACAACATAGATTTAAACATCCTAATTACGACAGAGATGAAAGAGGCATTTTCACTGTGGCTGAACAAAGATTGGCTGAATCAAGGCCTTCCTCTCAAGCCCCCTATTGTTTCCAAAACAATATTCACCGACAGATCAACCTACGGGCGGGTTGGCTATCAAGAGCACCCACATCAAGACACATCGGGGACTTGGTCTCCGGAAGAGAAATCTCTTCATATAAATTGCCTCGAGATTAGAGCCGTAGCCAACACAATCAAATCCTTTGCGGAGGAGCTAAGAAACGAGGTAGTCATGTTAGCGACGGACAACTCGACTGTAGTCAATAACATAAACAAAGAGGGCGAAACCCGTTCTTTCTCTCTTTCTCCCTAGAGGAGGAATTCATAAAGCTCTTCGAGATTACGATGGCCCTGAACGTTCACTTGAGGGCAAGACACATCGCCGGGTCACTCAATCTAGTAGCCGACACACTGTCACGAGAAGGAAAAGGTCTGCCCATGGATGGAGTATCAACAAGAGTGTCTTCAGAGCCCTGTCAAAAGAGTACGGATTGCCAGAAGTCGATCTATTTGCAACTCGATTGAACCGGAAGATCGACGTATATTTCTCACCAGTTCCAGATTCTTTTGCAATCGGCACAGATACCCTTGTCCGCGATTGGTCGAACAAACACAGCTATGTCTTCCCTCCATTTGACCTGATCCCAAAGGTTCTGGAGAAGGTTCGAAAATCTGTGAACTGCCGAATAACGCTAATTGCTCCGCGATGGCCTCGCCAAGCTTGGTAGGCGAATCTTCTCAACCTACTAGTAGACTTGCCTATACCCTTCGGAGATCAGTCAGATATCCTTCAGCAGGGTCAACTTCGCCACCCAGCACTAAGGAATCTAAATTTACATGGCTAGAAGATAGCGAGCGTGGACTCAAAAAAAGAGGTTTTTCTAAGGAATCAGCCCGTGCAATTGCCCGGCCCAGCGACGATCTACCGTTGAACTGTAAAATGGAAAATGGCAAGTGTTCGTGGGTTGGTTTAGTGAAAGGAAGATTAATCCTCTTGAAACCAGTACTCAGGCAGTTGCAGAATTCAGACAAGAAATCACCGAAGGCACTAATAAGAGGAAAGGGGCTTAACGTGATATATCTAAAGACGGGTCGAAACCTCGCACCATCAACGATAGAAGGTTATAAAGCAGCAATACGTGGAACGCTAGCTTTAGCTATAGAAACAGATATCAGAAAGATACTTGTTGGATGAAAGTAATACAGAATTTTTGACGCAAGTCATCACGGACACAACATGATATTTCTGCCTGGGATCTTTGCCTCGTTCTAAAGCAGTTTAGAACTTCACGATTTCTTGACTTGTGGAACATGATATGAGAGATCTTACTATTAAGACGGTATTCATTACTGCCATCACATATGGTCGTCGAAGGAGTGAAATTCATGCCTTGTCCTTCAGTACAGCGCAATTTTCGGATAATTCATTAACTCTCAGGTTTCTCCCTTCGTTTAGACCCAAAACCGTGAAGCCTAATGAGATACCTTCTCCTATACTTCTTCCCGTGCTAGATGTAGATCTAGCCTTGTGTCCAGTGAGAATACTATCGGCCTACGCACAGCGAACGGCTAACGTGGCGGTCAGAAAAGGGAGAAAAAGGTTCTTCATTCCTTTTTCTACAACAGCACCACGAGAGGTGGCAGCTGGAACCATTTCTTCTTGGATAAAGCAGACCATAACTATGGCATATGAGGCAGCAAAATAAGAGTGTAGAAAAGGGAAAACACACGACACAAGATCCATGGCGGTGTCATGGGCACTATCAAAATCAGTACCACTTGCTGATATAATGAGTGCTGCTGGCTGGTCTTCGGAGTCTACTCCCAGACAACCCTACCTTCATGAAATAGAAGAAAACAGTCAAATACTCAATGACTTGATCCTGGCGCCAACTCAAGATCCTCTTCCCGTAAGAAATCGTTTTTCTCACTTTGTAGAGAACTGGAAAACATAACAGACGACAAGTTTGTTCTAAACGTCGTCAAAGAGGGCTACCGTCTGGACTTCAAAAAATACCCTCCTCTAGTACGGAGCCCGATCAACGAAACAAATATGTCAAGCAATCAGTTGCTAATTTTGGGATCAGAGATTGCCGTAATGCTCGGAAAGGCGTATTAGAGGAAGTCCAAACTCAGTCGTCTCCAGGTTTTTACAGTCGGATTTTTCTGGTTCCGAGAAAGGAAAACAAGGGCTGGCGCCCAGTAATAGACTTATCATGCCTAAACCAATTCTTGGACGTGACAACTTTAAAAAAAGATCGAACCGATGCTCTACATTTCGTTGCGGTTCAAACAGTTTATAGTTTATACATTTGAATATTTTAGAGTGAAACTAATTTTTTATATTAGTTGATTTATGAACCCACCACCAAATCGGTAGGAATCTATGCTTTTGTTAATAGATGTACCAACGTATGAGGTAATGGCGACGCCAAAACCGAACTTTCGAATGAAAGTTCAGTTTGGCTAGCCGATACTTACCCCATACGTTGGTACATAGAGTCCCTCCCTCCTCCCCACTCATAGAGAGTTAAGGAATTATAAGGGATTTAGTTCAAAACAGAAACTGATCTGATTCAGCCATGTGAGAAGAATTGGGTCGTTGTGAAAAAAATTTTTCGGAGGATTTGTGGTGTCTTAACCCCGTTCTTTGTATTGCAAAACCGGACAAGCTTTTGTTAATAGATGTACCAACGTATGAGGTAAGTATCGGCTAGCCAAACTGAACTTTCATTCGAAAGTTCGGTTTTTACATGAATAAGAGCACTCCTATATAACTTAGTATCTTGTATCGATCCTGTCAGTCTTCTGTTTCAGAGGCAACGCTATAGCGTTGACTATAGTAAAGGTCGTACGGCTCCAATGATTTCAATTCATTTCAATCGTTTATTACCCATAATTACAAGAGAACAAGTAGTACATGTGGAGTATAAGCATAATAATAAAAAATTTAAAAAAAAATAAAAAAGAACATCAACAAACACTGGCAATTAATTTCTATTAAGAAAAAAACTGTAAAAGACCATGGTCAGGGCCAATATTACGAAATGCATCTGCAGAAAGCTTTTTGTGTAGGTTACCGAGCTTCTGAGTTGCATCCGTAACATAGAAATTTTCAACTAGATACCGATTTCTAGATGGCGGCAGAGAAAGAAGAAATTTGCAAAATTTGAAATATGTAGCTTTAATCTTTTTCAAATCCTTTAGCTTAAGAACAGAATGAACACCCGGAATATAAAGTACAGAATGATCAGAAAAAGTGGAGAACAAGCGCCCAAAAGAGGATCGTATAAACTTCATAGAGGGCTCATTTGATTGGAAATTAAAAATTCTAGTTCAATTTTCAATAGTCGAGAGATCGGAGGACAACTAGCCCCCCCCCTCCCTTTTTCCTTTTTTCCCCAAAGCCATCCACTACAAATATTTGAGATAGCCATTTTTTTTTAAATGGTTAAAAAATTAGATAACAAAACTCCCATGTCGACACAACCCCCCAGGGCCCGTGGGTAGGCGTTACAGGTGTTGTCCTGGGGGCGTATATGGTTCTTATGAAAGTGATACTCGTATAAACTTCAAAGAGGTCTCATTTTATTCGAAATTAAAAGATCGAGTTCACTTTTTAAGAGTCAAAAGATGTCCGAGGGCAACTAGCCCCCCCCCCCCCAAACACACACACCCTCTTTTCCCAAAACCCATCCAATAAAATTTTTGAGATAGACATTTAGTTAAAAATAGTTCAAAGTCAGTTAAGAAAAACTCCTGTGTCAACGCAACCCCCTAGGGCCCGGGGGCAGGCATTGCAAGTACTGCTCTGGGGGGCATATATGGTTCTTATGGAAGGGAGGCTCGTATAAAATTCGGAGAGAGCTCATTTGATTGGAAATTGAAAGTTCTCACTCACTTTTTAAGATTCAAAAGATATCGGAGGACAACTGCCCCCCCCCCCCTCCAGGTCCTATTTTCCTCAAACTCATCCGATCAGAACTTTGAGAGAGCTATTTTTTTTCAAACTGGTTCAAAGATCATTTAACGAAAACTCCGGGTTCGACACAATCCTTCAGAGCCCGGGCAGACTTTGTAAGTTATGCCTGGGGGTCATATGCTTATAGTATTGTCTTTTTGACTAATTCATATAGCTTTTATGGAAGAGATGCTCGTATAAACTTCAGAGAAGGCTCATTTGACTGGAAATTGAATGTTCGAGTTCACTTTTTAAGAGTCAACAGAGATCAAAGGGAAACTAGACCCCTCCCCCACGCTTTTTCTCCAGACCCATCCGATGAAAATTTTGAAATAGCAATTTTGTTAAAAATAGTTCAAAGGTTGGATAAGAAAAACTCCCGTGTCAATACAACCTTTCAGCGCCCGGGGGCAGGCGTTCTGAGTTATGCCCTGAGGGATTGTATGGCTCTTATGAAAGAGATGCTCGTATAAACTTTATAGAGGGCTCATTTGATTGGAAATTGAAAGTTATAGTTCACTTTCTAAGAGTCAAGAGGTCGACAGGGAAATAGCCCCCTTCCACGCCCTTTTCTTCCCAAACCCATCCGCTACAAATTTTGAGATAGCCATTTCTTTTAAATAGTTCAATAATTAGATAACAATTCTCCGGTGTCGACACAGCCCCCCAGGATCTGGGGGTAGGCGTTGTAAGTGTTGTCCTGGGGGCGTATTTGGTTCTTATGAAAAGGATTCTCGTAAAACTTCAGAGAGGGCTCATTTGATTGGAAATTGACAGTTCTAGATTAATTTTTACGAGTAAAATGATATTCCAGGGCAACTAGCCCCCCCCCCGACACACACCCTTTTTCCCCAAACCCATCCGATAAAATTTTTTAGATAACCATTTCGTTAACAATAGGTCAATGGTCAGATAAGAAAAACTCCCGTGTCCCGCAACCCCCCAGGGCCCAGGGGCAGGCGTTGTAAGTAATGATCTGGGGGCATGTATGGTTCTTATGTAAGGGATGCCCGTATAAACTTCGGAGGTGGCTCATTTGATTGGAAATTGAAAGATCTTGTTCGATTTTTAAGAGTCAAAAGATATCGGAGGGAAACTAGCCCCCCTCCCTGCACGCCCTATTTTCCTCAAACCCATCCTGGTTCAAAGATCATTTAACGAAACTCCGGGGTCAAAACAATTCTTCAGGGCCCGGGGTAGGCGTTGTAAGTTATTAATTAAAAAAAACTTTCCGAAAAATAAGTTTTTCAAAGAAAAGTAAAGGCCATTTGAAACTGAAGCTCTGAAGATACAAATACCTTTTAAAATTAAAACTAAAGATTACCAGAAATTACTATTAAAAAATAAATGAAACTCAAAAAGAAAAGAAATTAAATAAACAATCATAGCAAAAACATACAACAAGTAATAATATAAATGAATAAATAGATCTTAAAGCGAGTAATGCGAGTAATTGAAGTATAAATGAAACTTAAAACGAACAGAACCTCCTTCTCTCACTGTAAAAGTCTAAAACCTACTGCGTCATTGGCGAAAACCTTACTGAAAACTAATTTTAGGACAAATATTTTCTTTTGTACTTAATATTGAAAACAAACATTAAAATTAGAGTGACATTTCTAACTGATGAACTTTCAGCAATTAATATCATTATACATCGAATATTCAGTTTAATTTGTTAACTCTTTTTAAAGTTGTTAAAGACGAATATATTTTCCCTACAATCAAGTGTTTGGATACTGCCTCCTTTCCTAACTGTAAATAAAAACCCAAAGCCTACTGCGTCATTGGCGCTTAGCTGAAAACGGATTATATTACAAATATTTTCTTTTCCAGTTCTAACAGTATTGAAAATAAAAATATAATTACAGTGAAACAAATTCTTGAACTGATGGATCTTTCAACAATTAATATCCTTATACATCAAAAATTCAAGTTGATGTTGTTTATACTTTCCAATACTGTTCAAGACGCATATAGTTTTCAGTAAAGCGCCAATGAAGCAGTAGGTTTTAGACTTTTATAGTGAGAGAAGGAGGTCATAGCCAAACTCTTGTTTGTGGTGATTTTTGTTCGTTTCAAGCTTGATTTGCATATTCAATTTAAGTTTCACTCGTTTTAAGATTTATTTATTAATTTACACTAATATCTATTGTATGTTTTTTTTTGCATTGATTGTTTATTTAATTTCTGTTCGTTTTAAGTTTCATTTATACTTCAATAGGAAATTTTTTTTTCGCTTTAAGCTTGATATTCATATTCAATCTAATCATTACTCACTTTAAGATCTATTTATTTATTTATATTATTACTTATTGTATTTTTTTGCTATGATTGTTTATTTAATTTCTGTTCGTTTTGGGTTTCATTTATTCTTTAAGAGTAATTTCTGGTCGTTTTGAGTTTGAATTTTAAAAGGTATTTGTATATGCTGAGCTTAAGTTTAAAATGGCCTTTACTTTTCTTTGAAACACTTATTTTTCGGAAATCTTTTTTTAATTGATTTTTGTTCGTTTTTGATTGCACAAAATTTCAAGTATTTAAAAATTCCTTATTACAAAATCAAACTTAAAAAAAAAATCAAATATTCATGAAACTATCAAAAGTGATATCAAAGTAACAATATCAAAGTGAAAAAATGGGTTTGTGTCAACCTCGGGGCTTTTATTATCTGATGTTTGAACTAATTTTAACAGAATTACTATCTCAAAATTTTTATCGGATGGGTTTGGGGAAAAAGGGCGTGGGGGGATTAAATTAAGCTTCGGTCTCTTTTGACTCTTTAAAAGTGAACTAGAACTTTCTATTTTAATCTTATGAGCCCTCTCTGAAGTTTATACGAGTATCCATTCTATAAAAACCCTATATATCCCAAGAGTATTACTTACAACGCCTATCCCTGGATACTGGGGGGTTATGTCGACCCTGGAGTTTTACTATCTGATGGTTGAACTATTTTTAACAAAATGGTCACCTGAATTTTTATCGGCTAGGTTTATCCATCCGATAAACCCAAAGGCGTGGAGGGCGGGAGGGGCTAGTAGCCCTCCGATCTTTTTTGACTCTGAGAATATTTTTAATAAAATTGCTATCTCAAAATTTGTATCAGAAGGGTTTAGGGAAAAAGAGCTGAGGGGGGGGGGGCTAGATTAGACTTCAGTCTCTTTTGACTCTTTAAAAGTGAACTAGAAATTTCTATTTTCAATCTCATGAACCCTCTCTGAAGTTCCAATCAAATGATTGGAAAACCGATTTCCTCTTTGAAGTTTCTACGACAACGCCTTCTATAAAAACCTTAGATGCCCCCATGGCATAACTTAAAACCCTTGCCCTGAGGGGGAGTGTCCTCCTCAAAAACATATTTATTATCTGGAAATCAACTACACTGAACAAAATGGCTACCTCAAAATTTTTATTGGATGTGTTTGGGGGAATGATGGGCGTGGGGGAGGGGGTCTAGTTGCCCTCCAATCACTTTCGACTATTTAAAAGGGCAATAAAACTTTCAATTTCCAATCGAATGAGCCCCCTTTGAAGTTTCTATGACGGCCCCTTCCATATGAAGTGTCTCTGAGCAAAAATAAATAAATACAAAAATAAATAACAATAAAACATTGGAGCTTTACTACATGCAACGCTATACCGTTGCCTCTGATGCATGAGGGGTAATATATAGCTGTTATGGAAGAGATGCTCATATAAACTTCTTAGAGGGCTCAATTGATTGGAATTTGAAAGTTCTAGTTCACTTTTTAAGAGTCAAAAGAGATCATAGGGCAACTAATCCCCCCCCTCCATGCCATTTTTTTGTCAAACCCATCCGATAAGAACTTTGAGATATTCATTTTTTTAAAAATAGTTCAAAGATCATATTACGGCAACGGCAGGGTCGACACAACCCCCCAGGGCCCGAGGGCAGGCGTTGTACGGTATGCGCTGGGGGAATATATGGTTCTTATGGCAGGGATGCTCGTAAAAACTTTCGAGAGGGCCCATTTGATGGAAAAAATTTTGAGATAGCCCTTTTGTTAAAAATAGTTCAAAGGTCAGATAAAAAAACAATCCGGTGTCGACACAACCCCACAGGGCCTGGGGGCTGGCGTTACATGTTATGCCCTGGGAACTATATATTGTGCTTATAGAAGGGATTTTCATATAAACGTCAGAGAGGGCTCACTTAATTGGAAATTGAAAGTTCTAGTTCACTTTTATGGAGTTAAAATAAATCGGAGGGCAACTAGCCCCCACCTTCACGCCCTTTTTTCCTCAAACCCATCCGATAAGAACTTTGAGATAGCCATTTTAAAATAGTTCAAAGATCATATAACGAAAACTCTGGGGTCGACACAGCCCCCCTGGGCGCGGGGGCAGGCGTTGTAAGTTATGTCCTGGGGCCGTATATGATTCTTATGAAAGGGGTGCTCGTATAAACTTCAGAGAGGGCTCATTTGATTGGAAACTAAAAGTTCTAGTTCACTTTTTCAGAGTCAAAAGAGATCGGAGGGCAACTAGCCACTCACCCTCCACGCCATACTCTTCCCCAAACCCATCCGATAAAAATTTTGAGGTCACCATTTTATTAAAAATAGTTCAAACATCAGATATTAAAACTCTGGAGTCGACAAAACACCCCAAAGCCCGGGGACAGGCGTTGTAAGGTATATCCTGGGGGCATATATGGTTCTTATGGAAGGGATGCTCGTATAAACTTCAGAGAGGTCCCATTTGATTGAAAATGTAAAGTTGTAGTTCACTTTTAAAGAGTTAAAATTGATCAAAGGGAAATTACCCCACCCCCCACGCCCTTCTTTCCCCAAACTCATCCGATAAAAATTTTGAGATAGCCATTTTTTAGAAAATAGTTCAAAAATCAGAAAATACAAACTCCGAGGTTAACACGAGCCCATTTTTTTACTTCGATATTGTTACTTTGATACTAGTTTTGATACTTTCATGAACATTTGATTTGGAAAAAAAAGTTTGAATTTGAAATAAGGCATTTTTGAAAACATGAAACTTTTTGTAATCAAAAACGAACAAAAATTAATAAAAAAAACTTTCAGAAAAAGATGTTTTCAAAGAAAAGTAAAGGCCATTTTAAACTTGAGATCAGCAGATACAAATACCTATTAAAATTTAAACTCAAAACGACCAGATATTACTATTAAAGAATAAATGAAACCCAAAACGAACAGAAATTAAATAAGCAATCATAAAGAAAAAACATACAACTAGTAACAATATAAATGAATAAATAAATCTTAAAGCGAGTGCTTAAATTTAATACCACTAGTACAATACCACTAATACAGTTCAAGGACTAATACAACTTTTCCAAGTCTATACGAAGTGCTTAAGCGGGTTCAGAACCAAATAGAAAGACATCACAGGGGCCTCCAGCTGAATGGAGGCTTTCCTGGACGAATATCAGTCATTACATGGTTTTCCAAGTCTGGAGATTCTCTATTGTCAACGAAAGTTGACGTCTTGCAGAAGCAATCTCAGGCTTTTTTACCTCTGATTCATTATATGTTCGTTCTTTAAACTGTTATATTACAATGGGGGAAAGGCACCTCATAAAATATAAGCTAACTAGGAAGAGGCTTTTCAGCTTAGAAAACGCAACAAAAATAAACAAAGCACAAGAATTATCAATTGATCAGAATCCAGTGCAACGAGATGTTGTTTACTAGGCCATAATATACTTAATTGGTATGTAATGAAAATTTGATGTCTTATCTGAAAACAAAGTTGTATTTATTTCATCATTATTAAAAAAAAGATGGACCCAATACCACTGGATCGAGGTTCAGGTCTTCAAGGCCCATTGCCTCAAAATTGATTTCATTAGAGATTTCAGTCAGAATTTTAATAGGCATCAAGTTGTCTATAGACTTTCAAGAAATTTACAGTCGCTCGAATTTTGTTTATAAATCTAAAGAAAAATTAAAATGTTTTGGGATTCTGTAAGTGATAAGAAGGAGAGATATAGGAGAAATACAGAGAGAAAGGGAGAAAGATTATATATATGTGACTAAATTGCTGCTTATACATCATTCACGTTAGGCTGAGATGCAGTCGAGTTTTACCTAAGTTTCAGGTTTCTACGCTCACAAGGAGCGTTTTTTGTTAAGGTACTATCACATGATATAGAAAACCAGGTGGTTTTCTGTGCGATGATGATCTGGTGGTTTATTACAATTGGACATCTATTGATATTATCTTCATTTGAAAAGCATTTACGTTATATAATAATTTGAAACAGATATATTCAGAGCCCAATTATTTGCCACTGGAAGCGGTAAAAACTTTCATCAGACGGTATACTTGCGGCAAACGTTGAATTTTCCGTATCGCCAGGAATTTTTGCTAGCAAAAATTCTTTTTGCTAAATCACGCAGTTTTTCGAAAACGCATGTTTTTCTCCCCTTGTAATGTCACTCTAATTGTATTTTCATGAATAGGAATTTTTGACAAGTCCGAAAGACCCTTACAAGAACTCGATGAAATTTAAGAGAGAAAAACTAAAAGAAAGTTTAAGAGGTTTAATTTAAATTAAGCAGTGAACAAAACGTACGAAAAAGTTACTAAAACAAACGCAACAAGAAAACATTAATTAATAAAAAAATTCCGAATATTTCAACTCCACATCTGGGAGCCTTTCAACGGAAAAGAAAAAAAAGAGAGAAAACAAAAAAAATTTAAACAATTAAAAAAACACAAGAAAATCAACACAACAAGAAAGAGAAAAAAGGACAAAAAAAAAAATAAAACTCTCGTTTTAATAAAAGTCTCTCAATACTGCTTCACTGTACACAGAACAGAAGCACCAAAATCTATAAATATTTTTCCTCTTTAGGATCAGATTGGCAAATGGGTTTTGTCTAAAATAAAATACTATATTCATTTGAAAAAAAATTACATAAAACGAAACCCAGGTCACCACCCCTGATTAAATTTACAGGTTAAAACCTTCGACCTATATAGATATGGGAAAATAGGTCAACAAAAATCATGAATTATAAATTATATGAATTCTTTGATTTGCATGTTTAGTTGCAGTCCTTTGACTTTTGCCAGCCTTGACCTCTTACCGACTTTGGCTTACATGGTTGTCATTTGCTCGAGGACTAATATTGAAATTATCACTGTTAAAAATGTTAGCCGCCCCTTAATTCAACTATTATAATTGAATCATTTCTAAAATCCCCTTCATCTCCATTAATACTATTACCCCCATAGTTATTTTTTTTTAATTTGAATAATTCCTCTAAACCTTTGTAATTGGTCTATAGATGTATCTACAATTTGTATTTGGTCAAATAAAATATTTTGATGAGAAAAGTCAAATAAATGTTCTCCTACAGCTGACTCAAACATTTTTGGTTTTTGATTAGATTTTAGCAAACAGTCAGTGGCATTTTTTTGTTGCTGCAATCTATTTTCAAAATTTTGTTGTTTCTTCCTGCGTAAAATTTTCCCCAAAACACGGAATTTTGTATACTCCCCTTTTTATGTTTTTCGGAATCCTATCTTTTTCATTATCCAGTAAAGAATTAATAGTTTGTCTGGATTTAAATGCTGTTTTTACATTATGTCTGTTTAATCCTCTTCTTAAGCTCTGTAATAGAATTGTCGTGATAGAAATTCTTGTATATGGAAAAGCTGTGTGATCTAAGAAAATATAAAAGGCTCTTAGCTTCGGTAAAAGAAATAGTTATAGTAAAAGTAATTGTACCAGTATGCAAATAGTGCCTTTTGGCTAGCTTTGTGTTCCCTGAAAGTTTCAGTCCAATATTCCAAGCCGTTCCATCTTAAAATTACATCAGTTGTAAAAATTTAGAAGGTGTGCGTGTTTCTTAGACGGCGGGCTTTGCGTTTCAGCAGGGGCGTCGTTTGGGGGTGGCATTTGACCCCCCCCCCATAATGTGAAGAAAAAATTATTATACATCCCAGGCACTTTGACTATCCGGATATGGACCCCCCCCCCCCCCCCCCAATAAAAATGATGGAGATTCGCCCTTGCGTTTGAGCAGTTTCTTTTAATTGTTTTGTTGTCATGGCCGTTTGCCTGTTTTGGAGCACTTGGAGGTGGCACTTATGTGAGTTTTTAAGTGACGCCGAATGAGACTCTCGACTGGAATCGTTAACGCTGACAATAGAGGAAGAAATAAATTAAACGTTTCCCATTTGTCTATCCACACAGGAATCTCTAAAAAGTCCTTGCTTTTCATTCACTTGGAAGGATAAGTACTCAAAACTATGAAAAGGTCAGTGGAGAAGTTTTAGTAAAAGTGCTTTTAGCTATCTTGGGTGGTAATTCAGTAAGGGCAAGATACCCTGCAGTTGGGTATCTAATTAGGCCTATCACTTCCTCACTTAAATCAGTAAACATAGGCTAGCCTAGGCCTTAATAAGATTACAAGGTAATTTTTTGGCAGTTCATATTATTGACTTAGGAATAAAGTGAACATACCACTAGATGCCTTTGGCATCTAGTGGGTGGGTAAATTTGAATTTCCAATAGAAGCAATTATTATATTTATAAAGAGTATAAATAAAGGCATCAAGTGGTATGTTCAATTTATTTATAAGTCAATAATATGAACTAACAAAAATTTACCAATTCCAAAACTAGCCTAATAGAGCAGAATGGTAGGCTAAACACAATGTTTGATTCCTTTTTTATGCTCTTTCCAAATATAAGATGGTAAAATTCTACTTTAGTTACTTTCGGCTATCCTGGAAAGGGGTTGGGTTAGGAAAATGAAACTTTCAGGGATGGATGTACATGCTAAGGTATGTCCCGGGAAGGTACTTTGAAGTACGTACCTCCACTCATACCCCCTCTATATAATGGTAAATTACTGCACATTACTAGTTGTTTTAGCTCATATTTCATCCTATATTACTATCATAATTATAAATCACTGCTTACCTTACACAACGTCAGCTTTTAACCTTGTTCATTAAAATATATTTCAAAATCCTATTTCCATTATAAGCCATTTAATTTTCTACTCATGCTGACTTGGTTATGGTATAATGAAAGCAGGTCTGTGATGTCACAACTTTGTTTATCATAACCCCTTAAGGATAGCATGCAGGTGGCAAGTATAGATAAGCCATTTAAACTTTATTAATTAGGGAAAGGATTTGACAAGAGATAGACCAGTAAAAATAACCAAATCATTTTTAGAGGACAAATTATGTCATGGGAAGATGTTTTTGAAATCCCTCTTCCACCCAAACTCAAAATTTTCCAAAATTCTACTTTAGAAGCTTTTAAAATATTTCTAAAGCACTAAAAGATAGAGTGCTAAAAACACCAGAATCGACTTCAGAGTACACATTATATCACGGGAAGAGGTTTTTGAAATCCCCCTTCCCCCCAAACTCAAAATTTTCTAAAATTCTACTTTAGAAGCTTTTTTAAATATTTCTAAAGTGCTAAGACATAGAGTGCTACAAACATCAGAATCGACTTTAGAGGACAATTTATGTCATGGGAAGATGTTTTTGAAATCCCCCTTCCCCCAAAACTGAAAATTATACTTAAGAAGCTTTTTTAAATATTTGTAAAGTGCTAAGACATAGAGCACTACAAACATCAGAATTGACTTTAGAGGACAAATTATGTCATGGGAAGATGTTTTTGAAATCCCCCTTCCCCCCAACCTCAAAATTTTCCAAAATTCTACTTCAGAAGCTTTTTAAATATTTCTAAAGCACTAATAGATAGAGCACTAAAAATATCAGAATTGACTTTAGAGGAAATAAAAAAGCTTCTGAAGTGTAATTTTGTAAAATTTTGAGTTTGGGGGGAAGGGGGATTTCAAAACATCTTCCCATGACATATATTGTCCTCTAAAGTTGATTCTGATATTTGTAGTGCTCTATGTCTTAGCCCTTTACAAATATTTAAAAAAGCTTCTAAAGTAGAATTTTGGAAAATTTTGAGCTTGGGGTAAGGGGGATATCAAAAACATCTTCCCATGACATAAAGTGTCCTCTAAAGTCGATTCTGATGTTTGTAATGCTCTATGTCTTAGCGATTTACAAATATTTAAAAAATCTTTTAAAGTAGAATTTTGGAAAATTTTTAGTTTGGGGGGAAGGCGGATTTCAAGAACATCTTCACATAGCATAATTGTCATCTAAAGTCGATTCTGATGTTTGTAGTGCTCTATATCTTAGTGCTTTAGAAATATTTAAAAAAGCTTCCAAATTAGAATTTTGGAAAATTTTGAGTTTGGAGGGAAGGGGGATTTCAAAAACATCTTCCCATGACATAAATTGTCCTCTAAAGTTGATTCTGATGTTTGTAGTGCTCTATGTCTTAGTGCTTTACAAATATTTAAAAAAGCTTCTGAAGTAGAATTTTGGAAAATTTTGCATTTGTGGGGAAGGGGGATTTCAAAAACCTCTTCCCGTGATATAACGTGTCCTCTGAAGTCGATTCTGATGTTTTTAGCACTCTTTCTTTTAGTGCTTTAGAAATATTTTAAAAGCTTCTAAAGTAGAATTTTAGAAAATTTTGGGTTTGGGTGGAAGGGGGATTTCGAAAACATCTTCCCATGACATAATTTGTCCTCTAAAAACAATTTGGTTATTTTTACTGGTCTATCATTTGTCAAATCCTTTCCCTAAATAATACAGTTTAAATGGCTTATCTACATTTGCCACCTGCATGCTACCCTTAAGAGGTAAAGATAAACAAATTTGTGACATCACAGACCTGATTTCATTATACCATAACCAAAGTCAGCATGGGTAGAAAATTAAATGGCTTATAATGGAAATAGGATTTTGGAATATATTTTAATGAACAAGATTAAAAGCTGAAGTTGTGTAAGGTAAGCAGTGATTTATATTCATGATAGTAATATAGGATGAAATATGAGCTAAAACAACTAGTAATGTGCATTAATTTACCATTATATAGAGGGGGAGGGGATGAGTGGAGGTAGGTACTTCAAAGTACCTTCCGGGGACATACCTTAGCATGCACATCCATCCCTGAAAGTTTCATTTTCCCAACCCAACCCCTTTCCAAGATAGCCAAAAATAACTAAAGTAGAATTTTACCATTTCCTAATCTTGGACATGTATTTATAGACAGGCTATATAGGCTAATACATAGTTGAGAAAAAGCTGATATAGTAAATTTGTAGTTGGCTAAATAATTTAGCTAGGATAAAAGTGAAAACCTCATTTGATGTCTTTTTATGCTCTTTCACAATTCAATGATCACTTCTGGGGCTAACTGCATCTTGAGCCCTTAAAAGGAACCCAAATGTATTTCATTTTTGCAGCCACACAAAGAAGTTATCAACACTAGTAAAGGTATTGAAAAGTGGCTAAAAACATATCAATAGTTTATAAATAAGTTTTTCAAGAGTGATATATTCTTTAATACTTATTTATAATAATTCAAACCTCATTTATTATGTCACTCAAATAGAAACCTTTTTCCTACTGTTTCAATTTAAGTGTGCATATTTCAAATGCTGTTGACTAAAAATAGCACTGAATTTTGCAATTCAAAACTTTGCCATCAACTAACAATAGCACTGAATTTGTTTGAAACAATCTGAATTTGACTTGTCACAGAGTTCCTAGAAACATAGTTACTGGATTGTTCAACTATGCTGAACAATTTATTTTTCTCAGAATTTTAATTGGATTTATTTAGAAAAGTATTGGACTTGAGAAGAGAGCTGCTTGCCCTCTAATCTCTGTTGACCTTTAAAAAGGGCACTAGAACTTTTAATTCCAATTGGATTAGCTTCTTTATGAGTTTTTATAATGTTGCTATCTATGTAAGGGCTGTGCTGCCTTTGATATTGCTTATATGCCCCTTTGAAAGCCTGCATGTATATAATTATTTTGTTTAATTGAAACTGCTTGCTAATGTCCCCAAAAAGTTTCACCTTACTACCCTTAGAATCATTAGTTACAGCAATTATAGTAGTTGTATTAATAGTATACCCATATTGCCTTCTGTCTAGTTAAAATCTGCCACAACTTACCCTGAACTGTCTAACTTAATAATGTAAGCCATCCTTGAGACATTGCTGTGTAACCCTTTAACAATATACATTCTCATAGTTTGTTTTGATTAAGGTTAACATCTGCCTAAATAGTCCTTGAATGCTTCACCTTAATACCATTAGATTGTATAGTAGCAATAGTTGTAGTGGCAGCATGCATATGACACCTTTGGTTTTTTCAACATCCCCCTCAACATATGCTGAAAGTTTGGAGATAATACCATGTACCATGCCTGAAGCATTGCTGATGCATCCTTTTGACCACCTGTATGCATATTGTGTGTTTGACAAACTGTATGTACATGAGTCAGTAAAAGCCTGGTGCAAAGTGTCATGATTTTTCTAATGCTGCCAATTTTTTTTTCAGGTAAATAAAAAGCACAAAAATACTAAGATGCGATCTACAGATATCTTAAACTTGGTCAGTAAACACAGAATGGTTCCATAATTTTGCATTTAGTTAAATAAAAAGCCTAAAAATAATGATATGACATATACCAAAATCTTAATTTTGGTCAGTAAATAAAGCAATGTTACTAGTTCATGCCTTGATGTTATGGATGGCACCACAATTTTTCATTTGGTGAAATAAAGCACATGAAAATACTGACTTGACATCTTCCAAAATTCTGATCTCAGTCAGCAAATGCACAAGTTTTACTGACTGGGAAGAATGGGCAAAGACTTAATTTGGTGGAAACTAGTACCAGCTACTTGCAAGGCATTAAGGTTGCAGTCATGTTTTATAAAAGGTTAGGTGGTTAGTAGATTAAGAGCTGTGGGTGGTAAAAAGAGCAATGCCCATTCAAGGGAACCACATGTCAGTTTCAAAATTCAGAAATTATGTGAGTTGGATGATTGATCTCAAGTGCAAAGGAATAGATTAATGAAAGGTATTAGATATGTCAAGTTTAAGAACAAATCAAGAAAAAATAAAGTGTTGGGGGTGCATGAATATATTCAACAAAGACTATTGCAAATAGATTGATGCCATTTTTTGCAAAAAACAACAACCCTAAATGGATTATAGCTGCTGAGCAGGTTAGTTGCAACCCATTTGCCACACAAACAACAAAAAGAATCAAATTGGCTGTACATTACTACAAAAAAAAAACTTAGAAAAGGAATGTTTAAGCTGAGAGATGCTTGTGTTTCAAAGCAGTGTAAGGAAGCCAGCAGTGGTTTCCTTGTCACTTAAAGATGGTGTTTTTAAGGAGGCTTGCAAGATCTTCATGACACCAGTATCTAACCACCAGAAGATCACAAAAGCTGGAGAGACAGATTTGCTCTGCATATACACAGGGAAAAGTAATGAGAAGACCCTGAAAGATGTCTGGGTGCTGGCATTTACCATGCAGGTTGCAAGTTCAAATATTTTTGCTCAGGCAGAGCAGCTTCCACCAATTTTGGCTCCTACAAAGTACCACTTTTACCTGTGCTATTTGCAAATAATGAAATGACAAAACATGTCCAATTTGCTACAGCCTGAAGAGTGGGGTTGGTACCTCTCTTTGTCAAGGAATATATATCTTCCCATTATGACAGATGCTTCATCTGCACCAGAAAATCTGCTGAAGATGGTGTGGTGCGAGTGCACCAGCAGGTGCAAGTCTGAGATGCTTTTGGAATGGTTTAGTGTGCAGCTTAGCCTGCAGGGAGTGTAAAGGGCTGTTATGTGCTAACCTGCAGCAAGATAGGATAAAGATGATAACAAAGATGAGTAGTAAAAAGAATTAGCTTTAGGTTGTGCTTTAAAATCAAAATGTTTTTGTGATTAATTTACTTGAGTTCTAAATGTTTCTTTTTTACAACTGATTGATCTGAAGTTTTAATCTCAATTAAAGAAGTGGTTCTTAAGAAGTTATACTTAGCAACCCCTCATATTACAGGCCCCTCAGAGGTGGAAATCTGGTAAATAGTAAAATAAACTGTTTCTTGACCTTATATTTGGCAATACACTACTCTATTCAATATAAAATGATCCTCTAGCAGGAATCTGTCAAATAATGATCTGTTTACTTTACCACTTTACCCACCCCTCCCCATATGAAGGTGAAAATTAATACTGGGGTATGGAAAACACGATTTCTCATGTTGTATTCAGATTTGTCAAATGCTCACTTAAATTGAAACAGCAGGATAAAGGTTTCTATTTGAGCGACATAATAAATGAGGTTTGAATTATTATAAATAAGTATTTTTGGATTATATTATTCTTGGAAAACTTATTTATAAACTAGTAATATGTTTTTAGCCTCTTTTCAATACCTTTACTAGTGTTGATAACTTCTTTGTGGGGCTGCAAAAATGAAATACATTTGGGGCCCTTTTAAGGGCTCAAGATGTAGTTAGCCCCAGAAGTGATTATTGAATTGTGAAAGAGCATCAAAAGGCATCAAATGAGGTTTTCACTTTCATCCTAGCTAAACTGTTTAGCCAACTACAAATTTACTATATCAGCTAATTCTCAACTATGTATTAGCATATATAGTCTATCTATATACACATGTCCAAGATTAGGAAACTACTGTCCATGTTTAGAAAAGATAAATTTTAGCCTAATAAAAATATTTGCTATGAATTAAGGCAGTTATCCTATATTTGGAAAGAGCATAAAAAAGGAATCAAACGTTACACCTAAGTTGTCTTCACCAGATCCCTTGCTTGAGTCAACATTTGGGTATGATCTTGAAAAGTTGTTAAATATGCCTCAGTGTCCATTTGATGATATTGTGGGTTTTGGCATCTGTAGTAAAATCAGCAATTAAAAGGCTGAAGCCAAAGTTGATTTCCAGTATGATAGGATTTGCAGTTTACATATCAAACATAGTGGCCCTTCCCCAGCATCTAACATTGCTCACATTCTGTATTGCTGATGTCATGCCCACTTCCAAGAAGGGTGAAACAACTGCTCAATGTATTTTTTTTCAGCCTATTACTGTTTTAATGACCCTGTGCAAACTATTCAAATTGGTTGTTATAGATGAGCTCAAGGCTAAGTGTTATACTCCACCTCGTCAGTTCAGCTTTTAGTGTGGATTCTGTTGTCCTGAGACACTTCCTGCTGTTGTCAACTTGCTCATTGTATCTGATGCTTCAGATTTTCACCTGTTTCTTGGAGGACTTACGTCAGTTGAGCCTTCAACTTCCTTATCGATGCGGTAATGCTCCTTCTTGCTGCTGAAAGGGGTGTAAATTGTTGCACCATTAAGGCTTTTTGTGACATGTATTCTCGCCTTGAAATCCACCTTAAGATCCCTTTTCAGAATCTAAGGAGCCAATTCCCCAAGCTAGAAGAATCCCTGTATGAAGAAGAACCCCCAAAGATGCAATTACTTCTCCTATTCTATTTAACAACCATGTTGTTAATCCCCAAGAAAAATGTCCATCTTCATTAATACTAGAAGCATTAGTATTAATGCTCTCTTATGTCATATGCTGAAGATATTCTTAATATCATCTGAACTACTAAACAACTTTCTGAAAATTTTGAAAACCTCCCAAGATGAATGTCTAAAGCTAGGTTGTAAATTTAACACCAGGAAGTGTCAGTTCCTTGTTTTCAACTGGCATGAAAGCAGCCCTGTTGCACGTGTGACTCTTTGTCCCTCTATGGTTCAGCCAGTTGAAAGTTTCACCTAACTTAGTTTCCCAGTTGGTTCAACTTTTTCTCACACCCAACAACTTCTGATAAGTTATATTTCTTGCAGAATTGCCACTGCACATGTACCCATAGTTTCCGCAAAACTGGGCTTCAACCAAAATATTCTTGCATCTCTTTTTAGTTTATTTTCCCTTACTCACATTCTGCATGTTGCCCCTTTTTGTGAGATTTTTGCCAAGTCTGATAAAAGAAAAAATTTGTTAATATTTCTTTAGGTTTGCTAAATACCTGCTTCAATTCCTGCTGTGGTCACAAAATTCTAGGATAGTTCAGAGGTTTTGAGCTGCTGATCTCAACGAAGCTGTATCTTTGATAAATAAGAAAAACAATTTTAAGACTGTTAACATTCCTTGGTACCTGCTACTAATGCATTGTGTGAAGTTTAGACTTAGCACAGTATATAATTTTTTAATATTAAGTTTTCTTCTTCTTTTTTTTGTTTAGTTTTTTCTCTTTTCCTCTGTTGTTTGCAGTGTTTACTGTATAAGGAGTTTTTCAATAAATAAAAATAATAGTGAACACTTCAAGAAATTTACAAATAAATTTCTTGTTAATTATTGTCTTGATTTATCAGTAGTTGTACTGAACCAATCGTGGTCAAAATCCTCCTCAGGGCCATACTGTGGTGTTTCTTTTGTGGATGGTGAAGTTTTTCCCACAGTAGAGTGCAGACGGTCTGGTATCATAGTATTATCCTTTCCTGTTTAGCTTAAAGCATATTCCAATAGGCAATGCAAAGAACTCCCCCTAAAAAAAGTCCCTTCGGATCCCACCCTAAATACTAATAAAATTGATCCATTTTTTGCACTATCTTGGCTGGTCAAGCTCTTTATCACCAAGCTCACATGAAAGCTCAAATTCTGAGAATAGGACAATGATCAGTGTCGGAGCTAATGTCACAATTGATGATAATGGGTTTCAAGAGGTCCTTTCTAGGAGCTCCAAAAAAAGGAAAAAAACGTCCCCAATTAAAAGTATTTCCCATCAACCAGTCCAAGATTCTCCTTCCCAAAACTTAGGAATTTACCTCAAAATTTCTCCTAATACCCCCTTTGAAATAACAAAGATTACTGCAATAAGGGTTGCAATTTTCAAAATGTTAAAATCAATGTTTTCTCTTAACATTCACCGTTATGGATCCTTGCTAATAACTGTCCAAGATCAGAAATCAGCAGATATAATATTAAATCTAAAATCTCTTCTGAACAGCCCAATTAATTCATCTAAATGGAACCCAAAACAATCCCCAACAAAAATAGTAGTATATAATGTTCCCCTAGAAATACCAATTCAGGAGTTAAAAGAAGGGCTCTCAGATAGGGCTGGTAACACAATCCCTGTAGAAGATGTCACTCAGCTGGGTAAACCCAATTCTAATGGATTAAAAACAAGTAGATCTTTCCTATTTACACTGAAGGAAAAAATTAATATCCCAGAAAAGTTATTCCTATCTGGGCAAATCAAACCGCACAAGGAATACAAGCCAAAGCCTATCCAGTGTCAGAAGTGTCTGAAACTGGGACACACAACAAATAAATGCAATGAAATTTTCCTAGCCTGTAGTAATTGTAAGGGCTCTCATCCTAAAGAGTTGACAACTTGAAAAAATACTCAGCCTACAGGTATCAATTGTAAAGGCCTGCAGGAATCCACCAATAAATCACTATGCCCTGCATACGAGAAAAGAGCACTAACACTCCAAATAGCAACAGAGAAGGCCCTTCCATACCCTTTTGCAGCTATGGAAGCAAATGCTGCCCAACCACACCAAATAAAACCTATAATGAAATCAAATAAAACTCTCAAGTCAAACACTTCCAATGCATCAAGTACCCCTTACAAAACACCATCCTTTAAGCCCCCTAGCTCACATCTCTATCAGAATGAATCACCTAGCCAACAAGCCCCCCTGTCTAGTGAGATGAGGTTGGCCTGGCACCCTCTCCCAAGAAGAAACAAACCAGAAACACTACCAGGAATTAATCCCTTAACTGACAAACAGGATGCACAACTAAACATGCAATCCCCAAATATATGCTCATTCATTCTAAACTGTAATGCAGTTCAGGCCATGAATATACATCAACTACAGAAAACAAAAATCATTGCAGAATTGGCAAAAATCTTCATCCCTGATCATATGCTCATTCAAGCAAAAAAAGATCTTGCTTTACTATTAACAAAGCTGAACATTGATACACAGTCATATGAAAAATAAATCAACAACACAACACATATCAATACTCCAGTGGAATGTAAGATCACTCACAGAAAATAAGTTAAATGAACTAATCTCTTTTATGAATAATAATTCCATCAATATTGCTTGCCTCCAGGAAACTCATTTAACCCAAAATCAACAAATTAAGTCTCTGGGATATACTATCCTGAGAAAAGATAGATCATCAGAGAGAAAAGGAGGTGGAGTAGCTTTAATAGTCAAAAATAATATAAAATTCTGTTGCATCAAATTTCCAGATTATGTAAATTATTTTGATGCAATTCGTATCAGTGTTTGGCTGAATAATACAAAAACTTACATAATAAGCTTTTATGACCCTAATGGCCAAACTACAGATGCCATGGATTTCTTCAGCTATATAAATAATTCTAATATGTTGAAAAATATCATTATTTCTAGAGACTTTAATGCCCACAGCCTTTTGTGGGGGAATAAACCAGCAAACAAATCTGGTAAGTTCATTGAGCGTATGACTTCAAATAATACTGAATTAGCTGTTGCTACCCCTCCAAACCTGAATACATATTTCAACCCCAAAAGTGGCAGTTTCTCCACTATTGACCTACAAATTGTGTCTTTAAATATTTTCAATAAAATTTATATAAATAAAATTGATAGTCTATGTACTGACCACTTTGCCATATTTTGCTCCCTAAATGATCCTGCTTAAACCCTATCACATACCTCCAAATATATCAACACTAAAGCAAATTGGCCTATGTTCCAAAATAAGCTAAATGATGAAATTACAAGTTTCACCCAAAATTCATGCATTTCAAACGCAACAGCTGACACGCAAGCTGAAGTTTTGGGATCTTTACTAATAAATACAGCTAATCATGCTATCCCCAGGACAACACCCAGGAAAACCTTACCTAAACATATTCCCAAAGTATGGTGGACAAATGAGTGCCGAAATAAATGGAGAACAAAAAAGGCAGCTAAGAGAACATTCCTAAAAAAATCATCACCAACTACATATTTAAAAAAATTACAAGCAGAATCTAATCCAAAAAGGACCATAATAAATGCTAAATATAACCACTGGAATAATTTTGCAAATAATTTCTCCAGAGAAACACATGAGCCAATTATACATAAAGTCATAAGCCACATCTGTGGGAAAAAGACTTCCCCCAACCCACTCCTGTATGAGCTTATATATAATAATACCCATTATGACAATGATAATGAAACAGCTAAGCTATTTGCCACTCTTTTTGTTAATAAGCTAACATCAAATAATTGTAGCAAAATGTCCCCAATTCCTATGAACCCAAGTTACCAACCTTGCCCAGGATTCGAGTACATAACCAGCCCATTTTCAATCCAGGAGATGAATAATGCAATACATCATATTAGGACCAAGACTAGCGGTAGCTATGACAATATACACCCTACATGGAAAAAGAATATCATCCCTTCATAAAAACAGAAACTTCAATTTTTATAATCATTCTTGGGCTTCATCTATGTTCCCCGATATCTGGAAATGTTCATCCCTCTTACCAATCCTAAAGAAAAATAAACCCAAAAATAACACTGAGTCTTATAGGCCCATAATGATTACTCCTGTGATAGGGAAAATAACGGAGAAAATGATCTATTACTGACTCCTCTGGTTTGTTGAAAAAAATAATATGATCCCTCACACTCAAACTGGCTTCAGGAAACACCATTCCTCAACAGATGCTTTCATATTGTTAACAAATGCAATAAATGAATCATTCTAAAAAAATAATGTCCTAGTTGCAGGTTTCCTAGATTTTGAGGGGGCATGTCACAATGTGAACCATCAAATCCTATTAAATAAACCTGCAAACCTTGGACTATCCCCAAGCTAGTATCTTATATAAAATCTTTCATAGAATTGCGAAGTTTCATTGTTTGTATAGGTTCAGCCTCTTCACCCCTAAAGACAATAACCAAAGGCCTTCTCTAGGGAGCAGTTTTCAGCCGCCTCCCCTTTGCTCTATATAACTGGGACATGAACAACCCCAAAAAAAATGTACAATCTTCTGATAATTTGGAGCCATGTGCAGCTGGCAACACCTTGGATATAGCACAGTCAAAACTGCAAAAGTCACTTTTCCAACTCGAAAAATTCTCTCAACAGTTAGATCTACCTATTACACCTACCAAGTCAAAAATAGTCCAATTTCACCGAAAGTGAAATCATGTTAATGCAAGACTAACTCTAAATGGAACAACTATTCCAGAAGATAATTATATTAATTACCTAGGTCTCATGCTTAACCAAAAACTTAACTTCCACCTCCACATTTCAAACACAATAAAAAAATGTCATAGAAAAACAAGTATGCTAAAAAGACTTCTTTCTACACCCTGGGGTGTAAAGAGAACAGCTTACTCCAGTTTTATATATCACATATAAGACCCCATATTGACTATGGGCTCATCGTCTATGGTGCATGTGCAAAGACCCAGATGCAAAATATCGAAACAATACAAAACTATATAATACGTCTCATATTTGGTCATAGGAAACCCACAAGCACCAAGTTTCTGGTTATGGAGATTGGATTAACAACAATAAGGGAGAGATGCAGCTTTCTCTTTATAAAACATCTTCCAAAAACTGAATCAAATAGCTCATACACCCTACATAATTGTTTATGAAATCCAGCTATGTATAGAGGCATTGCATATGAGTATGCCAATATTCAGAAGAAGTTCCCTGTACCCGCAAAGTCTATTGCACCTACTTTCCCCCAATCCCCTCCATGGAATTGGTCAATCTCCATAATAAATACTGATTTTTCAAAGTGGACTAAAGAATTAACCCCCATTACTTTTGTCCAGAAAAAAAATTGCTGAACTTAATACAATTACTTATAAAAACCATTTCCAAATCTTTGTTGATGGGTCCAAACTAAATCTGAAGGTAGCAAGTGGTGCTTTTCTTCCTCACCTGAAAATTGCAATGGGTGAGAGATTGTATAATAATGTATCTATAATGTCTGCAGAGTTAAATGCCATAATCATGGCATTAGAACACCTTATGGAAAATAAACCCTTGATTGTTAATTAAAATAATATTGTAGTTTATTCTGACTCTTTATCAAGCCTTGAGTTGCTGTCTTTGGCTCCTCAGTATAAGTTGGATATTGACACTTATCATTGTCTTAGTATTATAGATAATCTTGCTTCAAGTGGCATAAGAACTTATCTTCAGTATATTCCTAGCCACTCTAGTATAAGTGGTAATCATCAGGTTGATGAAATAGCAAAATATGCTATAAATATTTACCATCCAAGTGGGAGACCAATCCCCATTAGAGATATTTACCGATGGAGACTATCAGATATTATGTTTAATAAGAATAATCCCATTTTTTTCCCCTTTCCCAATAAGTATTTTTCTAAAATTTATCATAGAATTCGTTCTGGAACAAATGGACTAAATTTTCTTACATTCTCTTATCAGTTTCCTAATTCAAGTGGTTCTGTTCCCCTGTCCCCTCTTTGCAGGTATTGTAATATGTATAATGAAACAATTGACCACTGTCTATTTGAATGTAATATGCTGACATCTGCACAGCATACCTTGCTTTGTAAACTGTCAAAGTACTTCAAACACCACAAAATCTCACTATCAGCCAAGAGCCTAGCCAACTATACCTGCACACAGAGCATAGAAATCGACATCTATCATCTTATATTTGAACTCCTTGAGACAAAAGATCTACTGAAAGATATCTGAGAATATCTAATAAATAAGAGACAACCAAGCCAGTAGCTCTGTAGCCCACAGAGTGAAGCAAAAGGAAAAGCAGCTAAATAGTATCTACTGAAAAGCCCGCCTGCTGTGAAATAGAAGAAGAAGAAGAAGAAACAATCCAATTTCTAGATGGTGTCTTTGAATAATGCAATACATCATATTAGGTCCAAAACTAGCAGCAGCTATGACAATATACACCCTACATGGATAAAGAATCTCACACCTTCATACAAACAAGAACTGCTAAATTGTTATAATCACGCTTGGGCATCCTCTAGGTTCCCCAATATATGGAAATGTTCGTCCCTCCTACCAATCCTAAAGAAAAATAAACCAAAAGATAACCCTGAGTCTTATAGGCCCATAATGATTACACCGGTGATGGGGAAAATAATGGAGAAAATGATTTATCACAGACTTCTCTGGTTTGTTGAGAAAAATAACATGATCCCACACACTCAAACTGGATTCAGGAAATACCACTCCTCAACAGATGCTTTCATTTTGATAACAAATGCAATAAATCAATCTTTCTCAAAAAATAATATCCTAGTGGCAGCTTTCCTTGATTTTGAAGGAGCATATGACAATGTGAACCACCAAATCCTTTTAAATAAACTTGCAAACCTTGGAGTACCTCCCAAGCTAGTATCCTTTATTAAATCCTTCATAGAAGTGCGAAGTTTCATTGTTTGTGTTGGTTCAGCCTCTTCACCCCAAAAGACAATATCCAAAGGCCTACCTCAGGGAGCAGTCCTCAGTTGCCTCCTATTTGCCCTATATCTCTGGGACATGAACCTACCCCATACGACTCTACAATATGCTGATGATCTGGTGCTATGGTCATCTGGCAACACCTTTCAGATAGCACAGTCAAATCTGCAAAAGTCACTTTTCCAGTTTGAAAAATTCTCTCAACATTCAGATTTACCCATTGCACCCACCAAGTCAAAAATAATCCAATTTCACAGGAAGCGAAACCATGTTAATGCTAAACTAACTCTAAATAAAACAACTATTCCAGAAGATAATAATATTAATTACCTAGGTCTCATGCTTGACCAAAAACTAAATTTCCACCTCCACATTTCAAACACAATAAAAAAAAGTTATAGAAAAGCAAATATACTAAAAAGACTTCTTTCCACACCCTGGGGTTGTAAGGAGAAAACCTTACTCTAGTTTTATAAATCACATATAAGACCCCATATTGACTATGGGCTCATCGTATACGGTGCATGTGCAAAGACCCAGATGCAAAAAATTAAAACAACACAATATGATATAATAAGTCTCATATTTGGTCTTAGGAAACCCACAAGCACCAGGTTTCTGCTTATGGAGAGTGGATTAACAACAATAAGGGAGAGACGTAGCTTTCTCTTGATAAAACATCTTACAAAAATTGAATCAAATAGCTCACACACATTACATAATTGGTTAAGAAATCCAGCCATGTATAGAGGTATTGCAGATGAGTATGCCAATATTCAAAAGAAGTTCCCTGTACCAGCAAAGTCTATTGCACCTACTTTCCCCCAATCCCCTCCTTGGAATTGGTCATTTCCCATAATAAATACTGAATTTTCAAAATGAAATAAAGATTTAACCCCCATTGCTTTTGTTCAGAAAAAATTTGCAGAACTTAATACAATTACCTATAAAAATCACTTCCAAATATTTGTTGATGGGTCAAAAATGAATGAGAAGGTTGCAAGTGGTGTTTTCCTTCCTCACCTGAAAATTGCAATGGGCGAGAGATTATTTAATAATTTATCTATAATGTCTGCTGAGTTAAATGCCATAATCATGGCATTAGAACACCTTAAGCAAAATCAATCTTTGATTGAAAATTCGAATAATATTATCATCTATTCTGACTCTTTATCAAGCCTTGAGTTGCTGGCCTCAGCTCCTCAATACAAGTTGGACATTGACACTTATCATTGTCTCAGTATTATTGATAATCTTGCTTCAAGTGGCATAAAAACTTACTTTCAGTACATTCCTAGCCACTCTGGCATAAGTGGTAATCATCAGGTTGATGAAATAGCAAAAAATGCTATAAATATTGACCAGCCAAGTGGGAGACCAATCCCAATTAGAGATATTTACCGATGGAGGCTATCAGATATTAATTTTAATAAGATTAATCCTATCCTTTCCCCCTTTCCCAATAAGTATCTTTCTAAAATTTATCATAGAATTCGTTCTGGAACAAATGGACTAAAATTCCTTGCATTCTCATATAAGCTTTCTAATTCAAGTGGTTCAATTCCCCTGTCCCCTCTTTGCAGGCATTCTAATATGAATAATGAAACAATTGACCATTGCCTATTTGAATGTAATATGCTGACGTCTGCACAACATACCTTGCTTTCTAAACTGTTAAAATACTTCAAACACCACAAAATCCCACTATCAGCCAAGAGCCTAGCCAACTATACCTGCACACAGAGTATAGAAATCGACATCTATCATCTTATATTTGAACTCCTAGAGTCGAAAGATCTGCTGAAAGATATCTGAATATATCTAATAAATATGAGGCAATCAAGCCAGTAGCTCTGTAGCCCACAGAGTGAAGCAAAAGGAAAAGGGCTAAATAGTGTTACTGAAAAGCCCGCCTGCTGTTAAATAGAAGAAGAAGATGGTATAATTAAAGTTTTAGTATTATTTAATTATTTATAAAGTATTATATTAATTATTATTTAATGGTCCCAAGAAAGGTTCCAAACTTCACTTAAAGTGCAAGAAATAGTAATTGGCCGGTAAGAAGAGCAATTTAAATGTAGTTTTCCCCTCTTTAAAATTGAAGAAACAGTACCACATCTTAAATTCTCCTGTACACTAGAAGCACAAATGCACATCTAAATAATAAATGAAAATGGCGAGTAAGGGGGAGGGGTGGAAACTAATGAAAGAGACAATCACTACTTGCTGTGTTATTCTTAACCTTATTAGAATTAATGACACTTCACTATTCTCATTTAACATAGGAGACCATACTTATAATATCCTGATGACTCTGGATAGTTTTATATTCACTTTGCATCTTATGTTTGATCAGGAATCATTCTGTAATGCAGTCAATTCTGTTTATTTTATATTTTTAACCTCAACTTTGCTTTATTTTTCAATTTATTTAAAATTGGATTCAGAGATCTAATAGGTTTTCACATTGCAGCAACAGCCTGAATTTCTTTTAGATATTAGATAAAAAAAAGTTTTTTTTTTAACTGAAAGTAAGGAGCAATATTAAAACTTAAAATGAACAGAAATTATTCTGTATATGAAAGGGGCTGTCCCCTCCTCAACGCCTCACTCTTTACGCTAAATTTTGACTCTTTGTTGCAACTCTACTTTTTAAAACAATAAAAAACTTTAGCGTAAAGAGCGAGGCGTTGAGGAGGGGACAGGCCCTTTCATATACGGAATAATTTCTGTTCGCTTTAAGTTTTGATGTTGCTCCTTACTTTCAGTTAAGTTTTTTTTAGATAATTTCTGAAGGTTTTTCAACTATTGCAGGTTCGAATTTGGCTCACCATACATGAAAAATTAAAACGAAATTTGTGTATTAATTCTGGCAGATATATTCCATATATGAAGGGTTGCCCCTCCTCAATACCTTGCTCTTTACACTAAAGCTATTAGCATTTAAAAAAAAGCTTCCTGTTCTTGTTAAACGGCCTCCGTGTTTCAGTAGCCGCTCTTAAAAAATTGGGACAAATAGTAAAACTTTAGCCTAAAGAGCAAGGTACTGAGGAGGGGGTGACCTTTCATATATGGAATAATTTCTGTTCGTTTTGAGTTTTAATTTTGTTCCTCATTTTCAGTTTAAAAAAACTTGTATTTTATGTTCAATTTCTGATTGTTTTCAAATAATGCAGGTAAATCTGACCCACCCTTTATGAAATATACCCCCCCGCCCACCCATCAAATTTCCTTCAGACAGTTGCATCCTTGCTGAAAATCCCCCCTCCCCACAAAATTACTTGTGGATGATTCAGCCTGAAAAATTCGCCTTAGTAATCTTTCATTTGAATACGACTTTAGTCTCTAACATGCTTTTCAGTCACTCCAGGAATGCCCCCTTTCGTGAAAATTAAAGAGAATTTCTTATAGTAATTCTGTACTTTGTATAGAAAGTTGTTATACAACAATTCAGAAGGGGCTCATTTGATAAGAAAATAAAAAGGCTAGCACCCTTTTTTATAGTCAAAAGTGATTGGAGGGCAATTAGACCCCAATGCCCTTCTTTTCCCCAACACATCCCATCAAAATTCTGAGATTGTCATTTTGTTCACGTAGGTGAGAAGTCTGGAGATTATGTCTTTGAGGATGGCAATCCTCCCCCCTCAAAGCCCTCATGACAAAGGTTCTAAGTTATGCCATAGGGGATTGTAACTTTTTGTATATAGAAAATAAAAATTGTGCTGTTTTTAAGAGTCAAAATGATCGGAGTGCACCATTTCCCCTGGAAAATTCACTCCCCAGAAGTTGCCTTTCCAAAGGATGATTCTTCTTATAGAAATTCACCCCAAGAACCCCCCCCCCCCCCCTCAAAAAAAAAGTCTGTATACTTCAAATAACAAATACTATACTAAATCAAAATACTGAATTTTGATCAGATAACTTTAGGGAAAAAATGGGCATAGGAGGGGACCCAGTTGCCCTCCAATCTTTTTGGTCACTCAAGAAGGACACAAGAACTTTTATTTCCGTTCAAATGCAGCCTCTTCTGGTTTTCTGGGACCATTATTTCATTACGATCATCCCTGGAAAAAAACGACGAATCCGTGATCTGTCTTCTGGCAATAATAACAAAATTTGACATTTTTGTATATAGGAGTTATTTAAGAGATCATATTGAATGAAGTTTAATGAAATTAATATTCTATATGGTAAATTCTCCAGTATTTTATAGCTCATATCTGCACATAGGCAGGGAGATGGGACTACTCCCTTTGAGATTGATCTAAAGGAGCCTTCCATCCTGGAAGACTGTGGCCTAAAGATTCACTCCACACAATTTTGACACCCACCCTAGGAAAAATGTTTTATCCTGGGTTTAATGTATTTTATGTCCCAGATAGAAATTGAAGCTAGTCTGTATACATCATGTAGCTAACTCTTCAGCATAGGCTACCAATTCCCCCTCTCACAATGTTTGCCTGGAAAACATAGTGTCCAACTACAAATGATGCACATCAGCTCTTGAAACGAAGACCATACATCATATCCTTGGTATATTATCCCCAGCTCAGAACTCCTGGAAAAAATCTGCTTAATATCACAATTCTCTAAGGAATTGAGTTTTAAGCTTTCAATAGCAACTGGCTTGGATACTAAGCCAGTTTTGCTTGGCTACCTATATGCAGTTTTCTGCATATTTGCACAAAACTATGTGTATGCAGTTTATTTTTCATATTGTAGTCTGACTGCTGTCACTTGCCTAATGTACATTTTCTCCTCCTTTACATAACCATTTTTACTTTTTTTGCCAAAAAATCATCAATTTTTCCTTAATGGTGCAGGATTGGGAATTCCCAAACATTTGGATAATGTGTCATACCTATACGTTTTTATTAGTATTAATACTAATATAGACATAAAGGGTAGTTCAAGATTTATGTGTTAAAGGCTCAGGCCTTTTCATAAGTTGTAATGTATGCCCTTTTAAGATTTCAAGTTTATGTCCTTTTATGAATACTTTTTAAAATAGAACAGCTACAAAAAAAAGTTATATCA
The DNA here is from genome assembly GCF_049724085.1 of Artemia sp. Qi Xiang Cuo. NCBI lineage: Eukaryota > Metazoa > Arthropoda > Branchiopoda > Anostraca > Artemiidae > Artemia > Artemia sp. Qi Xiang Cuo. The sequence goes on along the minus strand of NC_142810.1, from coordinate 26,556,358 downwards.
CAGATTTTATGAGGGAAAATTATTTAGAAAATTTTATGGCGTTTTCAGGGGGTGGAATATATTATTTACTTTGGTTGTTTAAAGGAATAAATTTCTAGTTTGAACTTCTCTATTTCCCACTATGTGTGTACCTGCAATACATAGTCTCATTTCAAAAAGTTTCATACTTTTTTGCTAGATTTTCCTTTTGCTTTAAATCATTATGATTTTCTTCACTTATTGGATGCAAACTGGAACTAAGAGCTCGTCATTTTAGGCGCTATGATGATTCACATGGCATGATAGCAGTAGCAAAAAGGCCAAATAATGAATCGGTTGCTGTATCACAAAGAGGGAAACAAATCCAGATGTCAGGGCCACCACGGACATCGAATCTTTTGGCTCCCATAATGCTCTTGTCTGGTCACGGTGGAGACATTTTCTGTGGTAAATTTCATCCAGATGGTACAATGTTCGCTAGCGCTGGATTTGATAGGCAAATATTGCTCTGGAATGTGTATGGAGACTGTGAGAATTATGCTGTTTTGCAAGGTAAGCTATGCCTTAAAAATGTTTAGTAAATACAACTCTATTGACCTAAGGGAGGAGAGTCTTCTTGCAGTCTTTTAAGGGGCCCCTAGATTTTCTATGAAATATGTTCTAAAATATTTAGACTTTAGATAGTTTGCACAAAGTTGCTGCTTTCTGAAGGATTTCAACTCTCCCCATCACTATGACAATTGTTATTATTTTTGCTGTTAAACGATGTTCCATATTGTCAGATAATAAGAAGAAATTCATTTCACAATGCCAAAGTAATTTTTGTGTAATCAATATAAATCAATTTAGAATATGCCCTCAATCGCCTCTTATTTATGAGCAATTATTACTAGGTAATTGGAAACAAATCTACTAGATTAAGAAATTTTTCCAGTCGACGTATAGTAATTATTTTATTTTGCGTTATTATTAATCTGAAATTTCAAATCAGCAATACTAAATGCCAGTTAAGTAGAGTGCACTTCGCATCCAAGAATCTAATCACTAATGTGATTAAATGACTTTAGTTCCCACCAGCACAGACAACATTTAGGTGAATCCAAAACGCCTGAGCGTACTTTAGGACTTTTCTGAAAACATTGCCATTCTAGCATCGTGCACGAAACGGCTTCAAGAATTCCGAGACCAAGTGAGGGAGAGAGGCTGCCAGATTGTCATAAAAATAAATACTAAAAAACAAATTGCATGGCCAGCACAGACTCACCCCTGAGCATCGCATGTGGAGACCATTGCATAGAATAAGTCGTTCATTTCAAATATCAAGGAATTAAAATTGAAAACATAAGATCTACCACAAAAGAAGTGCTCTCTAGAATTAATCAAGCCAATGGAGGCTCCAATAGCCTGCAGAAAGTTTGGCGGTCCCAAAGTGTCTCTCTATAACTGAAATTGTGACTGTTTAATAGCGACGTTATACCAGCTCTGATTTACGCAGCTGAAACCTGGGACTTGAACCAGCAACAGGAGAGAAGAGTTCTGCTTTCAAGAACACATGTCTCACAAGAATTCTCAACATCCACAGGCAACAAAGGATAACCAACAAATCCATCCATGACAAGACAGGTCAGCTTCCTGTGACAGACTCCATATGAGTCTGTCATATACAAGCTGACATCAAGACAAAAACCATTAAAGTTTTTTATTGCATAGCCTTTGTTTATGGGCATTGCAGTTCTCTGCTATAAAAATTCATTTAGCCAAAAAAAATGTTGCTAAACGATGGTCGTAATTAGTTTTACGATCCCAAATAAAAGATGCTAGTCCCTCCAAACTTACGGCCTTTGGTTCGTTAATTCTAATGATTGCAGGCTATATTAACTAACCATTTATGCTATCATAGTCGCAGTGACAGCTATAACCTAGTAAACAGCAAGCCATGGCCCAAAAATGGCTGTCTGAAAATTGTCCAGTGACAAAAATCTCCAAAATGGTATTTATTCTTATCCTGATCCAGTTTCATAATGTTGTATTGATAGAAAAGTCAAAATTTCAAGTTTTACGAAAAGGAGCCTCAAACTTATAAACAGTCTTATAAAACTTACACAACCTCTCTCACCCTAAAGGAGTTTGTAAGATCCTAGACAGGCCAAGGAATTTGTAATAAACACTTAACTATTACAACTCCTGCTAACCCCTCACTGCAGCACCAAGACGCCTGATGCTAACACAATTCCCCATGCTCCTGCTCTAACCTAATCTATCCACATTTTCACTCTTCACGCAGGACGACCTACTTTTGTTTAGCAACATATGGGTGGCCAAAAAGAAAATATACCTGACAGCTGTTAGTTGTAGCTAAGTACCCAAAACAGAAGACAACATCTCACACTTTATCTCATAAATTGATTTGAATGTGAGAAAGATTCTGGGAGTGTGTTTTTATCCATTGTTATCGTTTACAAATAAGTATTTACTTTATAGGAGGCACCTGAGACCTACTGTTATTTAATTTTTTTAGTGCTGTTTCACAGAAAAATACAACAAAAAGTATAACATTCTATGGGTCCTTAAAGCTAATGCTTGTCCAGGAAACTGATAATTACATTAAAGAAACCATGCAAGTTACATAAAGGACTTAAACATTCAATCATATATATGTAAATAAAATAGAATCGACAATAAATATATTAATATAATAAGGTTGCAAAGATGTGAAGAATGAAGAAAAAAGGGAATTGGGATACATAGATTCTCAGTATCTCTAACTGAAAGACTAAATAACATAGTTTTTTTGATTATTTTATAAATACTAAATCAATCAGCTACATTCCTCAACTTTTAAAGTCTTGTCTCTTAGTAACAAATATGTTAGTTTTTTATTGATTTTAATGTTACACTTGCGCTATTGAAGCCGAAAATTGAAGTAACAAGACATTGGTTTGAAAAGCCAATATCAACATTAAATTGTTCCCAACTATTGTCTACTAATGCTATCTGTTTACATCTCTAAACTTGATTCATAATACAGATAGAAAATTCTATTCTAAGGTTTCGTCTTTTCAAAACAAAAAGATTATGCCTTAAATCTTTACTCTGATTCGTCAGTTATAGAAATTACTCTTAAGAGGTTGATCCAAGCACAACTCACTAAATTACACATGTGATACTTAGGCTTTTTGGTCATGCATGATTTTAGTTTTATCCACAAGTCTGACTATAATGTGGCTTGAGCATGAATCGTAGAGGACAAAAATCTTTAGAAGCTCAAAATGTTTATATTTGCTCTACTATAAAATTATATCGATGGGAGATTCGGTCTTTTCGGCCACAAAATATGTATTTTTTCTTACATCCGGCCTCTCCAAGAGAGATTTATAATCAACCTCTTTGGCTCCTATAATTTAATCTCTTGATACAAATAAAAAAAATGTGTGGGATTTAGAACTGGTCTCACATGAAGCAACTTAGCTTATTTCGGATTTTCTTCTTTTTTTTAGTTTTGAAATGAGGATAAGTTCAAGCTAAGATTACTTTTCAGTTGTAATTTATAATTTTCTTTTGTACGAGTTGCTTTATGACTGGCTGAAAAGGAGTCTCAGGTTTGGTAGTTAAGAGCTGGTGATAAATATTAGTGTCTGTGCATTAAAAATTTTAAAATTGAAATGGGAGTTGATTTTTATATTTTTTTATTCGCCTGAAAAAATCTTAATTTTGCACTATTGGTATTTTCGTGAGCATTCATATACCAGTGATCATAATCTTATCATTTAAAAATTATTTATATATTACGTCAAGATATTTCAAATAACATTTCAAGTGATAGAACTAAAAAGAAAACTATCTTAAGAAAGGCGGAAGAAACATTTTAGATGATTTTAACATTGCACTTCTAGCATAAACACTACTTGAATTATACAGGCATCAGGGGCGCCTATTTACAAAAACATAGGGACAAGGGGAGGATTTTTATCGAATTTTTTAAATGAAGAGACCAAAAAAATATTTTTCAAAATCCATGAGTGAGTGAGTTCTTTATTTAACTATAAAAATCATAAACAAAAAACTACATCAACAAAATCTCCCCCATAAGGCTTCATGGCCGGGACAGAACAGGGGAGAAAAAAATACCAACACACAAAAAAAAAAATATAAACAAAATAAAAAAAAAAGAAAAAAAATCCAGTCGCCCACCTTAATAATCCCCAGAATGACAAGATAGGCAGGGGATAACACATTAATTCACCAACTCAAATAAATATCCAACTCAATCCAGAGACATCAACTCCAAGGGAACCCGGAAAAAAACTTAATTACTAGCTACAAAATCTCTAACATAATTTTTGAACATACCAAACGAGTGGCAGCTTCGTGCAGACACTTGGAGCGTGTTCCAAATCCTGTTGCAAGTTGTCAGAGGGGTGAAGTCAGACCTCATTGATGGATTATGAAGAATCTGTAAATTGCTGGAAATGCAGAGATGATAAGTCGATTGATCAAAAACAAAAGATATATTGTTACAAAGACCAGCAGGAAGATGTCCTTGCAACTGTAAAAAGATGAAGGAAGAACAGGAAAGAAAATAGAGAGATATCAAATCAAGTAAGGGTTTAAGTCAAGATTTGTTAGTTTCCTTAATAAGAGTCCTTACTTTATCATTTAGTTTTGAAAGTGGTATCAGAGACGATGGAAAAGTTGACATCCAAATAACAGAACAATATGAAACATAAGACTGAACTAGGCTGTAGAAAAAGATTCTAAGAATCGACCCTGGAAATATGTGTTTAAGCTTTCTAACGATTCCAGGACTGCCGGAAACTTTCATTTTAATCAGGTCAATATGATGTTTGAAGGAAAGATTTTCGTCAAGCAAGATGCCTAGGAATCGAACGTAACGGTCCTTAGGTCTACTTAGAGAACCTCTTGATACTTGTATTTCATTTAAGTCGGGGCAAGCCTTTGAAACTCTGGAGTAAACGAGAAAAAATGACTTCCCGACATTTAAGGCAAGATAATTTACATCAAACCATTTGATAACTCTTTCAAAAAGGACATTTATCTTTGAACGAAGATCAGACTCAGTTCTACCAGCTGTGCCATGAGTACTGTCATCAGCAAAAGCAATAAGTGCATCCGGTAAGGACGAACTCCTGTCACAATTAGTGACGGATGCTGGTTGACAAAGATGACAGCAAATGGTAGGTTTTAAATTTTGAACCGCATTAATAAGATCATTGACGTAGATTAAAAAGAGTATCGGTCCAATGACAGATCCTTGTGGAACCCCAAACTCTATTCCCAAAGGGTTAGAAAAGTGCGGATCAACCGAGATGACTCGACAAGATAAATATGATAAAAACCAAGAATAAGCATTCCCTCTTATACCAATATGGGACGGGACAGTTTCCAAAGAAGAATTTTGTGCGTTAATGAGTCAAATTCTTTTCGTACATAGAGAAAAAGAGACAGACCAGGGTCAAGAACTGAATGTAAATAATTTAAAAGATTTGTGCATGCATGCTCAGTTAACAGCCTCGTCCTAAATACAAATGGAAAATCAGTGAAATAACTTCTGGAATCAAGAAAATCAAGTACTTGAGAAAACACAGCCTTTTCAAGAATTTTAACAAACATTGATAAAATAGATACGGGACGATAATTTGCAGGATCATTCCTTGATCCACCTTTAAAAAGAATGATAACGCAAGCACGCTTTAAAATACTTGGGAAAACACCATTTTCGAAAGAAAGATTGTCTCGTGAGGGCAGAAATGATGACAGGAAGAATGAACTTTACAAACTTAGTCGGAATACGGTCTGGGCGAGAAGATGAAGAACCCTTCAAACCATTGACAATTCTGGCTATTTCAGTTTCAGAGGCAGGTTCCAATTCCATTGATTTAGGATAAAGCGGTCTAAGGTTAGCCCTAAAGTCAGGTAGAGAAGAAGAAGGACTTACAGAAGAGGCTTTAGTTTTGCCGATATTAGCAAAATAGGAAGTAAACGCATCTTGAACTTTTAGCTCACCCTCTACATTTTCGCCTTCCATCACAATACTTGAAGGGGTAGAAGGAGGCAGAAAAGATGGTCTAATAACAAATTCGATTACCTGCCATTCTTTCTAGTGTCTTTACCATATTCAGGGAACTTTCAGTAATAAAATAACAATTTGGTCTTTCGGTAACACGAATTATAAACGTCAATAAGCTTTGAAAAGTTGAAGTCGAGAACAACAAGAAGATGGCTTAGAAGACCTGTAAGCCTTCCAAAGATTATTTTTCTTCCTCAAACTTTTAAGGAGTCCCGGAGTCATCCAAGGATTCAAAGGGGTTGTTTTTTTCGATGCCGGATTCGACTGGGGCGCATCACATGTATCCAAGGTAACTTCTTTCAAAGAATCATAAAAATAATTAAACAAAGAACCTATATCAGATTTATTTTCAGAAATACTCCACAAACAAGCCGCCAACCGTGACCTAAGAAGATGCAAACCCTGATCATTAAATTTTAAAGAGAAAAAAACCTGCTCCTTGGTTCCTCCTTGGCAACGCATCGGAAAAATTATACGTGGAAAAAACAGGAAAACGGTCTGAGATATCACTTGTCAATACAAAATTTTGCACCAAGGTCAACGATGAAAAAATATTATCAAGCAAACAAGCAGTAGTGTGAGCAATGCGAGTTGGAATGCATGCAGAATGTAATGTTCCACAAACTCATCAAATGATGAACAAAGACCCTTTACATTAACCTGAAGCACAGAGAAACTACCATCTCGTTTGAATACTCGATCAAAATCCGATGCATATTTACAACTAACTGACAAATAAGGATTTGATGGTCATTTATTAGACTGGCCTACTGAATTATTAATCAAGCTAGGAACATCTATTGGATTATTTTCAAATTGAAGTAGTCTCTCACCCAAGGAGGAGATGTCACCCGAACTACAGTCAAACAAATTCAAAGAAACAAACTAATCTCTCTTTTCTTAAAAAAAAATAAAAACAAAAAAAAACAATAAAACATACACCATATCTGCCTCTTGCGGCTTCAAAAATCACTTTTTTCATTTTTTTAAGATATTCCGTGACAAATACGCCCGATTTCGCCAGCTTTGATTTCGCTCTGAAAACAGTATACGCCGTATCTTTAGTTGCAAATTTCACAATAACTGGCGCAACAGTCGTAGGTGTCTGGATATTCCGAGCAGCATTCAAAAGTCTGTAAAAACGGTTTACATACAACAATTGTTATTTCTGGACATTTACACCCATTTTCTTCACTATATCAAGAACAGTAGTACCCAGGTCATTTCTGGGGTCCTGCTTCACTCCAAAAAAAAACAAAAAAAAACTAAAGAATCATGTAAGTTATCCTGTTCGTAATCATCCAGCTTTTCCTCAATAGTAGCCACCCAAAGTTCTAATGACTGAATCGGGCTATCCAAAGATGAAAACAGTTTTTTCTATTTTCTCAAACTTTGTGTTGTATTCTAAAGTGATTGTGTCACGTATTTCCGAAATAATAAGTTCAGGGTTCAGAGTAGCTTGTTGCGATTAGCCTGCTACACCTGTCAAGGAAACCCCTTTTTTCTGAACTTTTTTTTCTATTTCTTTTGCTTGGTCAAATTTAAGCTTTGTAACTTCATCTTGGGCTAAAGTAAGTTGTTTTTAGGATGCAGTTGATTCGGTCAAAGCAGTTAAATCACTACCCGCGCCTCTCTCAGTTTTCTTCTTTATGAAGTTATTGTAAAGATCTCGAGAAGATTCACACTCACGAAAAGCATGATTAACGCCCTTAGCGGTTTTTTTCGAAGCTTCGGCATAATTTCCACTATGACAGAAGATGCTCTTCCACCACAGTCTGAAAGTGATGGGACCCGTAGCAAAAAAAAAAAAAAATGCATTTTGGCATAGACTTTTTTTGGTTTGTTATGTTAACAATCCGGACTGGCCAGAGGGGATATCCCTTGAACCGAGCTACCGCCAAATCTCCCTTCTAAAGATGAAAATAATAATCCAATAAATCGAAAGTTGACTTATCTTTAGCGGACAGGGCCACGTAATGTGGAGGCAAACACCCTTATTGGAGGGGGCCCGGTGGAACGTGGGAGCCTGTCAGTTTTTTCCACCATACTCCGACATCCAAATTTCTGCATTCAAATTATCCAAATCAAATTGTCCGTATTAAAAGGAAAAACTGTCACTGCTATTACGTTATCTGGCAAACACTCCAATTGCACAACTTCTCTAATAGAGGGCAGTTGCTCCCTCCCCTGCCTCCAATTCATATCTCTGCAAGATATTGCATAAGTAAGACTGCTGAGGCTTTATAAGTAATCTCCTACCTAAAGGCTGGATGGGAAACCATAAGCTTTTTGCTTGCTTTGTAGAGCACAACAAGCTGGGTGATACACACGATCTTTGGGGTTTAACAATTTCTTATCGCCAGACTTGCCTCGTCAGCTTCAATCTTAAGTTCCTGCACTCTACATTGAAACTTCAGATAATCTGGTAAAATTTAATTATATTTTCTGTCTCTTCCAATTTGTTTAAGAATCTTTTTACCTCTAATTGTACAATAGATATTCTCTGTTTTAAAGAGTATTTTAGGATTTATGTTGGTGAACTAAGGTGGGGCAGTTTCGTAGGTTTAACTTCTGCTTGGTTTTACCATCATATATTTGCGCTTCTTATAATATACGGAATTTTTTATATACCAGTTTTCATTGAGCAGAAGCTAAATACAGTAGTAGATGAGATTTCATGAATACTCTCTCTTTGAAATATTGTGATTGTTAACACGCTATAATTAACCCGTTCAAGATGCTCTAATTTGCTTTTAGCACTCCATTAGGCCCTATCTTCAATTCATCTGCAAATCTAACTCAGTCCAATTTTTATTTCATGCTATATTTAGTTCCTCTGCCATTGAGTGCTAAATGTGCTTGATTTAGATTAATTATTTCCACTATTAAATTTAGAAGCTGAACATTTATGATAATTCACTATAAAAGTTTTATCTGTAAAAACGCAGCCATCTATTTTAGGCACAATTATGCTATTTCTCATGACATTAAACTTAGAAACACATTTTACAGTACAATTAAGAAGTGGATTTAGAACACAAAATGGGCAGAAATTAGCTCAATAAGGATGTAAAACATAAAAAGCTATTGATGCTATTATCAAACAGGAATTTGTCCTCAAAATTTTTCCATAGACCATTGTTCATATTAAAATATGCAAGATACGCAATTCTAAAAAAGAAAAGAATTACATAGATTTTTCTAATATTTTCGTAAATTGCTCTAAATCAAACACGGCTTTGCCTAACTACTTTTGCGAATTTAGAGGCAAAAGATGGGCCATTTTGGATTTTTGGAGTGAGATACCGATATATCGGTAGCGTACAGATACAATACCGATTTAATTTGCAAATAAATTCCCCATCTAAAGTTTAAACCCCCCATTCTCTGCCCATATTCATACTCACATGTTTGTCCCTGGTCTATTACACACCAAGGAACAGCCTCAATAATTTACTGTGGATTCCAAAAATTAGACCATTTACAAGAATTGTTCGATTTTTTTTTTTTTTACTTTTTCTGATCAACAGCTTCTGAGCGCACAAATGAAATGGTGAATATTTGCGGAAGTGACAAATAAGAAAAAAAATTGAATCAAAGAAGCCGGTTTAGTTACATAAACACAAATACGTGAAAATCTTATTGAAAGAAGCCAAAGATATTTATTGAAATTGATTGTCCAAAACCCAAATTTCAATAGCGGGACTTTTGAGTTTTAATCATTCACATATTCATGTGAAAACTTTACTTTACATTCATATGATATGGTCTCTTAGTAATTGAATCCATGCTAGTCACATTGGATACAGGCGTGTAGCTAGAGTTTTAAGTTTGAAGGGGGTTTTTCTTGGTTTTAACCGATTGAACCTTGTGTCTTTCACCCATGCAAGTGGACATTCATTAAACAGATATGTATTGTTTATTGTATTCTTTTTAGTGTTTTGGTAGGGGATGTACGTTCTTGAAGTCAGCGTATGTTTAGAACATCGCTGCACTGGGTTTGTTTTTGACAAGTATTGACAACAAATATATTTTGACTTCTTTTGACTCACATGCGCAGCTCTCTCCACCATGGTCCGACTTAGCTGGTGGCTCCACCCCCAAGGACTGGACAAGCCAAAATTAACTGAGGAAATCTGGTGCCGTTTTCTGGACAAGTTGCGCTTAAAAATATATATATATATATATATTTATAGGCCGATAACCGATATCTTTTTCCCGATATCCGATAATGACACTGACCCTCATATCGGCCCGATAATATCGGTCGGCCGATATATTGCTTGGACCCTAGTATAGAGTAGCAACAAAATGGTTATGTGTGCGAAGTTTTAGAGGATCATTTTTGATATTCTTTATGCTATATTTTTATAGGTCATACTGGCGCTATTCTGGACTTGCAATTTAACACTGATGGATCACTGATGGCAACTGCATCCACCGATAAAATTGTCTCACTGTGGGATCCATTCACTGGAAGTAGATTAAAGAAGCTCAAAGGACATACTTCATTTGTCAACTCCTGCCATATGTCGCGTCGTGGTGTGCAGTTTATTTGCAGTGGTGCAGATGACTGTACTGTTCGTGTGTGGGATGCACGACGCAAAGGAGAATGCCATAATTTTAATGCAAATTATCCTGTAACAGCAGTTACTTTCAATGATTCTTCTGAGTGTGTTATATCAGGAGGTGTTGATAATGATGTTAAAGTCTGGGATTTGAGGAAGAAAGTTGTTCTTTATAAACTGTCTGGACATGGTGATACAGTAACTGGCCTTTCATTAAGTCCAGATGGTAATTTGTTATTGTCAAATTCTATGGATGGTACTCTTCGTATTTGGGACGTTAGGCCTTATTGTCCTGGTGACCGGTGCTTAAAAATATTTAGTGGAAACCAACATAATTTTGAAAAGAACCTTTTACGATGTTCTTGGTCACCAAAAGGGAATCGCATTGCTGCAGGATCAGCTGATCGACTGGTTTATGTGTGGGATGTGTTCTCAAGAAAAGTTGCTTACCGTCTTCCAGGACACAATGGAAGCGTCAATGATGTACAGTTTCATCCTAGTGAGCCTATTATTTCTTCTGTGTCAAGTGATAAAAATATATATTTTGGAGAAGTGGAGCCTTGATTTTTCTCTTTGATATTTCAATTTTCAAGATTTTGCTAATAAAAGTTCTGTTGTTTACTAGCTTGAAAGCTGCCTCTTCGTACTATTACATAAAAACAGAAAAATGACAAGCGGGAAGAGGGACTAAAAAAACCCACAAGGAACATGCAAATTATATGAAAATATAAGAAATTTTTGGGACTGTAAATATTTTGGGATTTCTGAAGGGAGAGGTTAAGACAACGTTTTTACTTTTATTTCCTGATATGATTATTATAACGCGTTATAAGTTAGGGTCATTATCATAAGTGAGGATCATTAGCCTTAAAATCCTTTGAAGCCTATTTGAGTTATGCTCATGCCTGAATAAGGGGGAGGGGATCTCCTAATATCCATCAAATGACCCCCCGCCCCCCAACGAAAAAGTAAAAAAAGTAATTTTAAATCATTTTTTTTTATTGTCATCAAACCCTTATTTATAGAAAATTGTCTAACCTCCTCCCTCTCGTAATGTTTTGGTTGTGTAATTGTTACAAAACTTATTTCCCAAAAAGCTGTACTGTACTATTGTAAATTTCATTGGGATGCAGTTTCTTTGTCCTCTTTTTGCCTGGGTATCAAAAGTTAATACAAATTCATTTATTTACGTCTTTATAACCACCAAAACGTGCATAAATGTATAAGGGAGGAGTAACAGCAAGAAGGAAAAAACACACAATAGAATAACACATAATCAACGAAAAAATCGGATAAGACGATTTGATGGCATAAACACGCATAAGCCATATCTGAAAGTTTCCTATGCTGTATCCCTAACTTTGAAATCATATCAAACGCCTAAATTACTCACAAGAAACTGGTTTTTGGTTCACGGTAGAAAATACAGCAGCAATCCACAAAATTTAAATTAATCTATCTGAATCCTGTTCATATCACCAGTCGTAGAAGGTTAGAGTGGTCACAGAAATTAAAGTAGTCAACTGTAAAAAAGTGTAACCCATGGATATATTAACTTATAAAGGCTGAATTTGAATTAAACATTTTTATCATCAGAAATTTAGATAATGTAAACATACGAATACGGACTGTTATCTCAATGGGGGTTTGATCCTTTTTTTTATATTCACTATTACGGTTGCGTTATTGCTTCAGTAGCAAGAGTATAATTAAATCATTTCTAAAGAATCATATACTTTTTCCATTGATACAAAATCTCGATTCAGATAAATAGTTAATGATTTTCACTTCTATAAAGAACATTAAAAAAAGAAACTCTTAAAAACATTAAAAAAAGAAACTCATTAAAAAGAAAATAAATGAGAAACATAGTAGAATTTTAGCTTTCCCCCTTCCCAATTAAAGCCATACAAACTGTCTAATTTCATGACATTCTCATTGATAGGTAATTTTGTACTCGAAAAACTTTACGTAATTGGAACGAGGTGAAAATAGAATTTATCTTAGGTACATATTACCCTCAAACTGCCATTTTTTTAGTTTCGGTTGATATTTCCTTGAGTTACACCTTTTACCACTCATTTCATTAACCTGCTCCTTACCGCTCATTAAACGGTAACTGGTCATTATAAACAGTTTGAAAAGTCAAAAAAGGATAAATAATTATTTCATACGTTGAGGAAGGCATGAATTTTAAGTTGAATTTTTCTTTTCTTGTATAATAATGGAAATTCCATTTCCTGGTCAGCGTTAACGAAGTATTTGTTCATTAGATTGAGAGAGTATCAGGGGATCGAGCTTCGCTTGATGAAATGCTTAAACATCAACCTATAGTGGAAAGGTAGGCATGTTGCTACATATATAAACTCGAATTATGCAGGAATTGTCAATCACATTGCAGAAATGCGCTAAGTACCAGCCGCTGGCTGGCTTGTTGCCAAAACAACTAGCTAAGCCCTAACTTCCGACTCAGAAGTTGCTTAAGTTGTGACTTGATAGAACAGCAAGCTAAGTTCATGGTGTGAACTGACTCTGTCCAAGCTAACTCCTGACTCGCTGGACAAAAAAAGCGAAGTTCAAGCTTTGGACCGAATCGGTGGAAAATCCAGCCAACTCCTAAATTGTTGAAAAAACAAGCGAAGTTTGTTCGATGCAACTAAGTCCGCTAAATCATGATTTAGTGCGAAGCTGTGATCTGATTGATTGCAAGAATTTGCCAAGTCCTGACTCAGTGCAGCAACGAGCTAATTCCGGAATCACTGCAAAAATGAGACCTGTCCAAGCTGAAGGCGACTTGATCTAAGAAAATCTAAGTTGTGACTAGGTACAAAAACAAGCTCTTGACTCTAAGAAACAAATCTTAAGTCGATGTAAAACCAGAAGTCCAGTCTTTCTAATTGATTTTGCGAAAACGAGTCATGCCCTGAATCTTTGTAAAAGCAAGATAGGTCCACGACACAAAAACAAACCAAGTTCGAATGCGGTGCAAAAAGGAGCCAAATTTTGACTCGATGTCAAAAATAGCAAGACCTGACTCAGTATAAAAACAAGTCAAGCTCTGACTCAATACAATAGCGAGGTAAGTCCGCATTTGGTACAAACACGAGCGAAGTCCTTATTTTTTACAAAGCAACAATCTAAGACGAAGCTGCAGATTTTCGGTAACGCAGTGTGAAAATAATTGGAGTCCAGGGTAAGTGTAAGGGCGAGCTGAGTCCAAGCTGAGGATTGATCCAATCGGCATTCGAAAGGCCGAGAAAGATTTTTTAAACGTGTGCCAAAGACCCTGTCTAAAAATAGTTTTGGTCACTCGCTTGACTGATCACATATAAAACAACAACCTATACGGAAAATCGGTTCGATCCCATTTTCTAGAGCTTTAATCAAAGCAAGGTTAAGATGGCCAGACCATGTTATTTATGCCGTCACTGTATAATTTATCAAAATTTATCTGATAATTTTTGCTAATATAAACAATAATAATAAATTCATCAAAACTCGAAATTTATGAAAAATTTGTTTCCGATTTGATTCAAACAATTCAATTGAAAAATTGGAATTTTAAATTGATAAAAATTGATCAAACTGATTATTTTTAAAAAATCAAATTTAACAGAATTAATTCATTATCAGAATTTAAAGAACCGCTTTTTTCCAATCATTGCTACTCACAGGAAAATGAATCCCATCTTCCATTTCATTCTCAAATAACGTTTATGTTCGTCCTTAGCTTTTCGGTATAGGCTATGCTCCCTCTGAAACGAGTGACTTTAAAACAAACCGGCGGCTGGAACTTGCACCGAAAGGACAAAATACTTGTATAACTGAATTAGTCTCATATGTATCTATTCACTGAGCCAGAACGATTTGGAGAATGATTTTTTTTAGAGAAGGATCCAAACTTGCTTAAAAAATAGGAAAATTGTCCCTTTTGTGACGATTTCAAACGAATTTACAATATAAAAAACCCTGTTCACCAAATTAATGTTTTTGTTGAATAGATGGAACTGAACCTCAATCGTGGAGTGATAGCAAAACTCGCCTTTCGTCGATTTATATTAAAACCCTAGGAGAGCAGAACAAAAATATACCAAAATAGCGCAGGGAACATAGACTTTAAGCAAAGCCTCACAGCCAGGGCTGTGTCCAGGATTTTTGTTCGGGGGGGGGGGGGGGTATAAATATACATAAAAATGCGTTTATGTATTTTTTACGTTTTTTCGAGTCGGACAAACGTTTCGCAGAGGGAGGTTCAAACCCCCTAACCCCTCCTCTAAATATGGGTTTACTCACGACCAAAATTTCATGGAAGAGTTCGATAAACTAACTGAGAAAAACTTCAAGTTTGTGTGATAGTCTCGCAAAATCCCCTCAGTCGTTCTAGAGGTGATGAGAATAACATTTCCTGACCTTGCTCGGCCTGATTTGTCTTCGAGGGGGACCTTAAATCAGGGAATATTTAAAAATCTTCATCTGCTACCATAGTAAATTTTCATTTAGAGTGAGTTTCCAGCCAATGTTATAACCAGAAGCTTGTTTAGGTTCATTTGAGAGGAGTTCGCGTGTCTATCAACAATTGCCTGGATTTCAGTCTAATTTTCCATAATTTGCACGAGTAATAGCGTTTCTTTTCGGTTATAAGCTTAATATTAATTTAGTAGAAATTTTAACGTTGTGAACTGTTTTACAGTCATGATATTCACAAAAGCACCGTTTTTTCTTAAGCACTTGATTTGAAGTAAAATATAGCACTATTGTGAAAACCACATAATTGTTTAGGTTGGGCTTGCAAAAATGATTGATTAAACATAGATGATGCTGAGTTGCCAATATATTCGATTAATATGTTGCGAAAGTAAGTTTCTATAATGAAATAACGTATTTTAAATGAAATGTAGTTGTGTGAATCTCCTAAGGAGGATTTTCCGGTTTTCTGAGTGACTGAACAAAAAAGTGTGGACTTGAATGAGATCGATCATAATATTTTAAAAATCAGTCATAAAACTGTCATAAAATGAGTAACTTATGGAAACCACAAGTATTGCTCTTTCTCCTTTTGTATTCCGTTGGGATATAATCCTTATACCAATACATTTCCAAATAAATACCAATAAATTAATAATCATGCCACAATCAATAAAAGGGTAAAAATTTTATTTCTAAATAAACGAGTAAAAGGAGAACAAATATAGAAACACTTAGTCACTTTTTAGCATTTGCATTCGAGATGAAGAACTGAAAAAAAAAGAAATTATCAATGGATTAAAAAACCTATTGCTAGCCTATTGTATATGATATTCACCATTGAGATCCCAAATGTGGCGTTTTGTAGTACATTGGGTTGACGTTGGTGCTTTGACATTGAACATTGTTTAAACGTTTTTACAGACTTGTAAGGAGTCATAAGTTTTATCAGTAGTTCTTAAACAAACAACATATGAAATAACTGTCAGAGGTATTTCATAACAATTTATTCATCCAAGTGAATTTAATGGGAGGGGGGGGACTCCAATCCCGATTCACTAAAAAAAACATAAAACTTTCCTCGAACTTTTCATTTAATCACTTACTTTTATCAGCCTACTTTTAATACCCAGCTTTAGGAGCTCTACTTTCCGTTGGGGCTTGATGTTT
Organism: Artemia sp. Qi Xiang Cuo; assembly: GCF_049724085.1. NCBI lineage: Eukaryota > Metazoa > Arthropoda > Branchiopoda > Anostraca > Artemiidae > Artemia > Artemia sp. Qi Xiang Cuo. Next base: position 26,540,089 of record NC_142810.1, on the reverse strand, counting down.
TTTTTAAAGACACATTCACAATATTTTCTCTGGAAATATACAAGGCTGGTATACTGCTTTTCAAAAAAGTATTCTTTTTTAAGATAAAAAGGACATCGGTTAAAGCGTTCAAGCTTAGAGACTTTGAAGCTGACAGAGGAATTGAAAAAGGAAAGGAGCAAGATTGACTCGTCCATCCAAACTAAAAGCACAATCCCATAGAAAATGAGCAATATCAGTCTTAAGTTATTACGTTGCAGAGCATATAAGAGTTAAGACATGTTTTGAACACGGATAAATAAATAAAACTGAGACACATATCGATTTTACCAACGCCACCAATCAACAGTACAAGACTCATTACTGAGAATGGTACATCAAATAACTAAAAACTTTTTTTGGCAGAAGGCGGGTTTTGAATTTCGTTTCAAAAATGTCGTACAACCTTATTAATATACTTAAAGCAGAGGCCTTCCATTGAATGTTCAATTGTTCTAAAGATTATCTGAAGGCCTCTTCCTCCTCAAAGAGGAAACTTTAGGCTAAGGCCCAGCACCCACAGGGCAACTGTTTCAAGACAACAGTTGGAGACTAGTCTCATCTGCAACTGATTTACGACCAGTTTACAACCAAAATGAAACGTGTCACCTCCCACGAACGCGAGTGGTTTGTGGATCAGTTGTTTTTATCTAATTGATAAAATCCGGTTGCCTGCGAATGCGATGACATTTGCGACACATGAGATGAATCAGACTGCGGTGAGACTAGTATGTTGTATGTAGACATCGGTGGTTGGTGCAGTAATGTAGTCGCTATCTCGTCAATAAGTGGGAAAACTCGTCGTTTGAACACCTTTATTTGAGCGCCATTGGGGTCTTCTAATTCTGGCATTAAGCTAAGCAAAAACATTTTGAGACTCTCTTGCTTGTCAATTTTCCCAGACGTAATCTCTGTCTCGTTTGCGTTGAGCTTAGCTTTTTTAGCTTTGAAGTATTCAGCCACACTTCGATCTGCTTCTGCTGACGCTCGGTTTTTTTTATGTTAAATTCTCTGCAACGCAACTGTGACCAGGGCTAGAGGCTCATAAGGAATCGGTTTTAGACTGATTGGGAACCAGTCTCATCTGGATTGCCTCGTGCGCGGTCCCCCACTCTTCTTCAAGGCCATGTTCACAAAGCAGTTGTTGCGCAATCGGTTAGCAATTCTAGTCTCAAAACAGTTGTCCCGCGGGCACTGGGCCTAAAAAGCAATTTTTGAGGCTCTTGAGCACTCCTTCTCTTGATAAATCCTCTGATGTTTTATTCCTTGCAAACAAAAAATGCCCCCCCAGTAATTCAAGTTCATACACACCCAGTAATTCAATTCATACACATCACTTATGAACTAAATTACATGTTAGTAAAATCCCATTCTCACTGAAATTTTACTAATATTGAGATTCAACTAATTATAACTTTGAAATTAGACGGATTCAAATCCAGTAACATTAGATGTTTACCGAGCCACCAGCCTTATCTCAATCCAAAATCGAAGTTTAATCAACTTGAACTTATTTATACCTGACCAGTCAGAATATTCTTCTCAAAATTCTGCTTGGCTAACATGTTCACAATCAAAATAAGTAAATATGGCATAAACTGTTTCTGCATTTATCTAATCTTTAACACTAGTTAATACCAAATTTTGAAGTTTGCTTATGCATGGTTTTAGAAATATTACTGTGATTGGGAGGCACATACGCATGAAAAAGGTATACAGGACTCCGAAATATCCGGGTGATTACGGTTTTACAAACAATTAAAAATTTTCTGTTTTGACTCCCTAAATAAAAAAATTCAAAATATAAATAAAAAACATATATGCTACAACTTTAAAATATTATATAAATCTATACATAAAAGTAAAGCTCCCTATTTTTGTGCTTTGTTTTCGAAGTTGTCACGCGAAAGAAATTTATGCACAAGTGCCGGGTGAATGACCCTTAAAAAAGGGCCAAATTGTTGGCAAATTGTCTCGTGTTTTTGCCTGTAATGGACACTCTAAACAATTCTGAATCTCCCCCTGCTATGAGTTAGCATTATTAAATATAGATGATTAAGCAGTGGGATATTGTGCTCGTCCAGTGTACCGGGTTAATATGTATATGATGAAACCGGGTGGATTGCGGCATTTAAAGGTGAAAACACGATTGGATCAAAAGTATATGTTCTAAAAAGCTGAAATAATGCTGGTTAAAATTCAGGCACGAAAGGCAGTGTCTACGTTTACCACCCTGTCTTCAGGTCACTGATTTAAAAATAATGAATAAAGTACTGTCTGGCTGTGTCTTTTCTATGTTGCTGCAGAAAAAGTGATTATAATGCAAATAAATATTTTAAAAAGATTGTATTCTGAGTTCAGACCCGTAAATTTCCCAGACTTACTTCCAAGAAGGGATAAAAGGTAAAATTCTGAAGTTTGGTCAATATGACCATAGGTGTATTCAATATATACACATATCGAAGCAGGAGAGGGTTTAAGGAACTGGGTCTCAGTTATTCTGATGAAAGGATTCCACCTATCGATATGTGTTAGAAAAACGGAATCGAAATCTACTTCACATTTTTTGAATCTACATGAAAAAGAAATTGTTTTTGTCATTTTCTTTCTTTTTTTAAATGCTACTATTCAAAGTTCTAGTCATTGAAGCAAAAACATAAATAAAACTAAAAAAAAACAACAAAAAACAAAGTGTCTTGAAACTCAAAACGAGTAAAAACTTAGCTTGCATAAGATATCTGACCTAAAATGAGCAGAAATTACAATGAACGATGAAATTTAACTTAAAACGAATTTTTACGACTCAGAAAGGTTGTATCACTATGCCCCAAGTCCCCACAAAAGGCTAGAGTCATTTGTGCCCTAAAAAAAAGATAAATATATTGCTTAAATTGAAAGTTTCATCCAGCCAATCGTTCCTTCTATAGGCTATTTCTCAAATGAATGGATTTAAAAAGAATACTTTTTAACGACAAAACTTTAAATTTATTTAGCTTATGATTTCAAAATAAATTAACAGAGAAGATATTTTTCTGCAGATGGATTTGTAAACCGCTTGAAAAGAAGAAAAAGACTAAATATTTATATTACATAAAACATATCTTATTTAATCGTAAGTTTATATCCCTTATTCTGTTCCCCTAATTGTGCCATATGTGGAATTCCAACAACCCTCTAAAGGGGGATGGCAAATCATCAAGATTGAATGAATCCATCTCGAATCCCTACTCAGAAGGATTTTCTGATGACAGTGTAGATGGCGCCATAACTGAAGTAGAAAAACAAATTCCACAACCCCAACCCAAAAATACCTTCCCGGGTTTCCAGCAGTTCCATGTAAACCTAAAAGAAAAAAAAACTTAGCTAACCCTCAAGGAATTTTCTAGAACCTCACTGATATTCATGATAAAACAATGCCCAAAGTAAAGCCCAATATTTCCACCCCAACGTTGAAGGCGCAGTCTTTCAAACCAAAAGCTATTTTTAATGCAACTTAACTACCTGCATTAAAAAAAAGGAGTCTAGATGTTCTGTTCCAAAGTGAAAGAGATGTGAATAGGGCCCTACAAATAAGCTCCACTGAAAGCACCGACGTTAAAGCAGGAAAGCTTAAACTACCATTCAAACATTACAAGATTTTAGTCTACAATTTGCTCTTGGATTTTTCCCTTGAGGAGCTCAAAGAGATCCGATGACTAATAAAGATGAGCTTATCCCTAGATTCAAAGCTTGTAAATTAAATAAACCTAATGATTCTGGATAATTATCTAGTAAAAACGTCCTATTTATTATTCCAGATGACACATCTTCTCACCAAAACTTCTACTGGCCAAATTAAAGAATTCAAGCCCTGTCAAATTAAATCTTTCCAATGTAAAAATGCCTCGGATTTTGGTAAGTGATCTTCAAATTCTAAAACTAAGAAATGTGACATCTACTTTGAATCTCATTCATCAACCACATGTACTGCACCCCCTCCCCTTCACCCCAAATGTGCCAATTGCTAAGGCAATTTAGCTCTATGGACTTTGAACAGAATTGTCAACGGTCAGACTTTCACCACCACATTCTTCCTCAGTACTAAGATAACTTGGTAAATAAATATTATACTAGAGTAGCTAGAAAGAATGCGACGTTAATAGCCTACTAGGCATCTTTTTTTATTAATACCCTGAGATCAACAGTTAACGAACTTTTAACAGATCATCTGGCATTCCGGACTACTATTGACAATGTGCTTTTATTTATGCTAATTTAGCCTTCCTTATCTATCCCTTTTACTAAATCATGAAGCATCTTGGTAATATTTTCAAGATTTCCTAAATAAGGCAAGTTAGGGTTTTATCCATAATGTTAGCATTACTGACGATATAATCAGTATCATGGCCACTTTTGTAACAAAGGCAGGTAATTTTTCTATCCTATAACAATTAAATAATTTAGTTTTTGCAGAAAATCTCCGAAACCATGGTGGTTCAAAGAATGCAAGTATGCAGTTATAGTCAAAGCAAGGCCAGATAATCCTTTACAAAATTTTCTGCACCAATAGCTTTGCTCTTAAATCAGGCTTCAGCCAGAGTTAAACTCATCAGTAGGAGGAAGAGGTGGCAATCGTGGCAGAATTTCAGCGCTTAAGTAAATGTTTGACCGCTTCAAAAAAAAATTACTGTTTTATAATTAAATAAAACGGTTGCAATAAAGCTCTGGATGGTCAAATATATGACTTAATGATTGATCATATGCAATAAAATTCAATTAACAAAAAGCTAGAATCTTCACTAGAAAATTAAGAAACTTGGCTTGAATGTTTGTAGACTAGTGTGAACAACTATATACTCCCCCCCCCCCCGCTTGCTTTAATGAACTGCTGGGGAAATTTGAAGATTTTAGTCCACAAAGAGTTTTCTAGAACCTAGGATCTAGAATCTAGGAATTTTCAAGATTCCTAGAAAAAGTAAACTTGCCCCACCCCGTCAGCTCGCCCTGCTGTATTTTTCTTCCCACCAGAGCCAGACTCAAACAATTGCTTCTCAAAACCTTCTAAGATACCTGAGCTTCTAGAAGCTATTTAAAATCAACGCCTGAACGCGACGAAATTCATGTTCAGTATATTTCAGAATATTTTCTCCTTTCAAAAATGTTCTTTTAAATGATGACCAACTCTGAACTAAATAAATACTTTCCTCTAATGTATGGAAGAAAGCTATTGCTACCCTATTTTAAAGCTAAATAAGTCTGACTCAGATCCTCTTTAGTATAGACCAATATCAGCCCTCTCAAATGTGACCCGAATTAAAATGTGACCCGAATGGTCAAAAGTGACCGTCCTAGAGCATAAAATTCAGACAGGTTTTAGCTTTTCCTGTGGTCCTTAAGATTCTGATTACTTGCATTAGATGATAATAGATATTGAAAGAAACATGACAAAAATTCCTTAAGAAACAATATGTGTCGAATCCCCCCCCCTCCGTAAGCCTAAAAATTGTTATTGCAAGAAATTGTTGTTGAGCTTCTTATTTTTACTTATGCTTTACATTGAGGTAAAGGATAAAAAAAAACTACAAAAAAGAGCAAAAGGTATCTTTTCTACGCTTTTATCTCAATTTTTTTATTTACTATTTTTTTTTCTTAAATTCTTTACTTTTCTTTTTTGATTCGAATTAAAATCATAATAAATTATGACTCAACTCTATTTAAGTTTGTTTTTATTTACTGTTGTTCAATTGGGTAGAACTGCTAGTACTTGTTAATTCCTATTGAGTATATCTAAGAGGTTCAAAGATTCCCATTAACTCGGTTTCTCATTTTCTCTGTTCCTATAGTTAAAACTGTGTTATATCTTATAGCTTAAGACTGCATTATACTGCTTGTACACCATTATTTCCTATTAGAGACATGTCAAGTTCCTTTTTTCTAATGTAGTTTTAAGTAGAACTTCCCTGGAGACAAGGGAAAGGCCTACGTAAGATGAAAATAAGACAAGACAAATTACTAGTTCAATTAGTACTCTTATACAGCTGCAAGGCGTGACCGGAGAAAGCAAGTGATATCCAAGCCCTAAGTGTAATTAATCCCACTTCTCTAAACAAATCATAGAAATCAATGCGTCACGAATCTATTACTGAATCTATAGGCTTATAAGTGTGATTGTCGGATAAAATGTCCGTAACTTTTTATTATATGAAATTCTATCAAGGATAAAAATTTTATTCCCGCCATCAGCCCTGGTAATAATGACATCTGGGTCTTTCCTTAAATTTTTGAGAATTTGTGTTTCCTGAAAAAACTTAAAAAAACGCATCAAAAATTTGTATATATGCATTTTGTTACGTTTTAAAGCTAATCAGCCATCGAGCAAATAATTGGTACCGTGACAAAACAAAGACGCCTTCGGTGATTTGGTATTCCCCTTAGATGGCTCGAAGTGCTTTCGAGTCTGAGATGGCTCGAAAGCACTTCCTTCTACAAAGCCGCTAAGTACTTTTTCCTACCCGGATGGAGGACAGAAAGTATCATGGATGAGTGTCATAAAAGCTGACCTGGAATTACTTAATGGATTCGGAAAGTATATCAGGAGATTGGATAAGTGCTGGCTTTAGCTAGTTGAACCACTCAATAAGAACCGAGGATCTTGACAGACCACTTTGACTTGAATGCTGAACACCATGGAGAGCAAACTTATATGTCCTGCTTCGAGTACAATTACGAGTATATTAAGTAGGCATTTATAATCTAACCTATTATAAAATAATACATCCATGGCTGCTATAAAAAAAGGTAAATTTCTGTCACTTATTGGTTATACATAATACAATTATTCCATACCTTTTTCAATTGTACTATAAGTTGTCCAAAGTTAGTAACCGAGAGCAGACGAGACGAGAGCCAATCAGGAAGTGCATTTCTTACATTTTGTCTTTCATATCTTTGATCAACCAATAGGATTGAAGCATAGTCGTTTCGATGGCGGATAGCCCTCCCGATTGACTGATTGACTGCTTTCATACACAGTGATTCGTAAAATAACTGTCCAGCAGAGCGGCCATCTGATGATCGTGGCTGTGAAAAAGATTAAGGTGTAAACAAATAGAAGAAAAGCTTTTTTTTTAAAGAAATTTCTTTTTACAAAGCATGTTAAATGTACGCAAATCTATATATTATTGGATTTTAAATACTTAGGCAAAAGTATTGCGCCGCAAAAAGCATTAGGCATATCCCTGAAATTAGAACATTGCTTGTTAATATTTCTGTTATACTATGTTCCCTAAGAACCCTTTATCCCTTTTCAAGGCTAAGCAAAACTGTGTTTTATGAATACTAGTAAACAATCACATTGCAACGTGCAAAGTGACTATAGGATACGAGCACAGTTTCTGTGCCTCCAAAGAGACAATCCTTTGCTATTTCTGTTTCCTTTTTTAGGCTCTTATAGTGATTTTCGGCTCTTATTTTGGAGGTTATTAAGATGAGATTTTTTATTCATTTGTTTGTTGTTTCTTTTTTGTGTTTTTCTTTATATGTTGCGCTTAATTTAAGTTAAATATGTTTTTCCCCGTTGATAAAAGGATATTCAGAGTAGAAATATTCGGATTTTTATTATTTAAAGTTTGATAGTTCGTTTCCACTGTTTTATTTTAATTATACCCGTTTTCGCATCTCTTAAATCCTGTAAATGGAAAAGTAGCGTCGTCTAAGAAATTATTTATTTCATTAAAGAGCTATCGCAGGTTAAAATACCAATTTCTAATCAGAAAAAGGTAAGATTAAGTAATGTTTTACTGAAAAACAATTTTTTTTCTTTCTCTGGTCAATAATCTACTTTTAAGATTTGTTTTTCTTTTGTCATAATATTTTTTTTTTGTCACTTAGATAAACAAATTGGACAATTTTTATTTGTGTTCTGCTAATTTTGAGAGCTAGATACAGTGGAAGCATTCATCAAAACTTATTTAAATATTAGGTTTATCTCTATTGGACAGTCAGAAAGACGTTGTTATTTCACAGTGCTATTAAACACTGGCGGATCCAGGAGGGGGGGGGGTGTAAACCTGCAATCGATTAATATTCTACCCAGTCTGTCTACACAAAGAATTGAATTTTTCTCGAAAGAAATGCTTAAAAGACATATAGGTAGTGTAAACAAGTGGGTTTGACGTCTGGGAAAATGAATTATAACTGAACTTTGTTTGCAGATGTAGAACTTTGTTTGCAGATGTGTATAAATTTGTTAACAAAAATAAAAATATTATTACTTAATAATAAACTTACTCGTTTGTAAATTTCACAAAAACTTCTTTTTCAACTTTAAATTACACCCACGTGAGGAATTCTTTATATGTACATACAAAAAGCTCAATATCTGTAAGTCATGTTTTAAGTAATGCTTGGAAAGAAATCCTGACAATTTCAACTAAAAGTCTTGCGCTAGCATTTCCACTGGGAATTAGGAAACCAAAAATTAAAAAATTAATTTCAGCTACAGCTAATAAGCGATAACTGCTGCTGAAGTTTTAGCAGCAGTTTACTATACAACCATAGATGTTCTCCAAAAACTAAAGATAATGGTTGCTTAAAAACTGTCGTAAGAAATTATTGTCTGCGCAGTGATTGCTTAAAAAAAACTGCTTAGAACTTCAAAGCTAAAAAACATTGATTTAAGAAATAATTGTAGGGTCCTTTTCTGACGCGTACTTTTGCATTTCGCTTCATCCATATTTGAATCCTAAAATGCTGTTTCAAACCTTCATTTATATTTTAGTATTTCTATTTTTAAATTCCAGGGAAAATCATATACTTCCATGGACAACTGAGAACAAATTTTTATAGATTAAACTGTATTTTTTCATAATCTTCACAAAATTGTTGCTAAAGATAAGAAAGTGGGAAACGCGTCTTAATAGCCCATTTGATTGCTTTTAGACAAAATGACGGATTAATTTTAGTGAAATACCCTGACCTAGGTTATATTTTCTTCACTCTGAAAATTCCTAAAATAGCAACGACTTCGTCCAAGGTCAAGAAAGGGACTTCAAATCATATTATAATGTCTTCACTGGTTTTACATTCTCCAACGCTGTATGTATTCCGTAACATATATATTATGTATATATATGTTTTATATTAGAATCAGATCAGAAATTAAATACGATTTTCCTTTGGCTGGGTGGGACATATTATCGGCATTCTCTCTTGCTCTATTTGTTTCTCACACGAGAGTTAACCTTCTAGGGTGTCAAATGTGTGTTTATTTATTGTTTTCACATTCTTTCACGCTGTATAAATTCTGTAACGTATATATTATGTATAATATATATGTTTTATATTAGAATCAGATCAGAAATTAAATACTAGTTTCCTTGAGCTGGGTGGGACATATTATTGGCATTCCCTCTTGCTCTATTTGTTTCTCACACGAGAGTTAGCCTTCTAGGATGTCAACTGTGTGTGTATTTATTGTTTTCACATTCTTTCACGCTGTATAAATTCTGTAACGTATATATTATGCATAATATATATGTTAAATATTAGAATCGGATCAGAAAATTAAATACTAGGCACTTAAATTAAAAACAATTCTTGCCTGGGTTCGATCCAAGTAAGCCATCTTTTCCTTCAACTCAGGAGAGTCGACATTAGGATACGGCAGACCCACTACAATAACACATCGACCAAGATCGTCACTGAAGTTGATGCCTTCACTCATTTTCCCACCGACAACACTGAATAATAAGGCACCTGATTGAGGTACTCCTCCTTTCATAGCAGTCGAGACAAATTTAGAATAAGAGTTTAGCACAGAATCCATTTCGGCCGAAGATTTTGGCTCACGAAACACCTGCAAACGGATTGAAACAAATTACACTCAACAACAGAAATATCGCCCTGTATCACAAACCAGTTTAGTTATTTTTTCCTGCTGATACCTAACTTAGTTGAAACATTCCGAGAATTTGCTTGTTCTAACCAGCAACAATCATAGTAAAAATGCTACTTTATGATTCTGTCCCGCAAGCTGATGATTATCTACAGCTAATCTATCTTGAGGGTTAAACTATGATAAAAAGTTAATTTTTAAATTTACTTTTATTAAATGATTGACTGAAATTGAACCTACATTTAGCAAAGCCGTCACAAGTTAAGTTGTTTAAGGCCCATTCACAAGGAAATTCAATAACACCAAGTTTCGGTAAAAAAAAAAAAAAAACAACAAAAAAACTCAACAGTAGCGAACGCAATGAGATTTTAGTATTTATTAGAACATTGGAACTACTGGTGGATCCAGGGGGGCCGGGAAACCTCAGGCCTCTCAAGATTTTTTTGGCACCCTCATTCCGTTTTTTTCTGTTTTTCGCCCTTTTTTCTTTAAATAAACTTGCTAATTCTGTCAATTATTGGCGCCCTTATAACATTGCCCCCCCCCCCCCTCCCTCAAATTTTACCCTAGATCCGTCTTTGATTGGAACCAGCCACTATTGTATTTTTTATTCTTAATGTAAAATGCTGGCCAGTTAAAACTTTTTTAAAGAATATTTTGATAATACGTTGGTTATAGCCAGATCTGAATACTAATTTATTTAAGAAATATTATATAAGTACTTTATTTTTATTTGCTTAACACGAACTACCTTTAAAAATACTTAGCATAAAAACTGTTATATGGTTTATATGAAATAGTTTCAAATATTTTATAACCCAACCTTCACCTCATTGTTTTCCTAGATGTCTCCTCTCCAAGAACCAGCACTTGCACTATCTCCAAATTCTCTGGGGTTTTTCCGAACCGGCCCGAAAGAAGATTTGGCTCTCCGAAATTCCCCTGAAATTAACGATTTGAACCTTGTGCTAACGTCATGGGCACCCATAAGCTGAATTTTAGGGGGGGGGGGCTGACCTGGTCCAATTGGTACCTACAATGCTGTATAATAGAAATCTCAAAACAAAAATATAAAAATATGAGGCAGCGTCATTAAGCCAGGGGGGCTGTAGCCTCCCCCCCCCCGGTGAAAAATGTTTCACCACTGAATCATTAGCTCACACTATTACTACTTCAATTATACTAAAACCTTTTTACAGCACCGATCCAACGAAGACAGACACAATAGTGAGCACTTTTCCCACAACTCTTCTTATTGTAAAACACTTCCTTTAAGTAAGGTACCTCGGAAGCCCAAAAATCTAACGAATAATCAGCTCCAGGTTTAGCCGCTTATTTAAGCCCTATGATTAGGGATAATTAGATTAGGCTCTATATTTCATACTAGTGATCTCTATTTGAATCTATATTGGGTTTTGAGGTTCCCAAAATACACTAGCCTAGGGGCACCAGAGGATCTTATTCCCTCCTAGTGTTAAATGCTTTTGGGCCACACTCTCTTCTATGGCCGAATTAGGTTACAAAATGATCAACTTTAATTAGGTCTTCATCAATACAAGGGAATCTGACATAGCAGCAAATTTACTTCCAGGCCTTCATGCCTTAGGTATGGCCAGACACCAATAGGCTGAGGGGGTGGGGGGTCGGGACTATTCCTTCTCGGATTTTCAAGGTAATTACAATGATTACTTGCATTCACCATATAGTTAGTCTATTTGGGGTATTTTCTTTTTTTAATTGTCCCGCCACACACACTCTATAAAAAAAAAAAAAATCTGTGTATGTGCCTATATATGCTATCAGATTAAATAAATAAATGAATAAAATATATTAGATCGAACTGCCTTAAAGCAAGCTTCAATTTTTCATTTTAAAGTTTCAAATAGCTATATTACTTTGCCTTATTTACCAGGCTTCGGTGAAAACTCGAAACAAAATTTATTAAAGTATAACATTGAAACTTATTTCAAATCGGTCGGACCCATTGTTATCTTTCCGAATTCTCGGAAAGATAAAACTTGCAACGACACAGGGAGTGGAGTGCATAGCATTCATTACTCTTGTGGTAGGTTCTACAATGACCAACTCACCATCAATTTGTGGAACGATTTACTGAGTAACGCAATTCCTTAGGTAAAACTCTCAAATTCAGAGAGCCTCCTGAAGCTTTCGTTTCTGCTTTGGCAAAGCATATTTTTGTTCGCAGTAATTAACAGAGATAGATGTAATTTAAATAATGATTCAATTTGTGACGTTATTTTTTAAGATGAACCAATAGTAAGAAATATAACTCGCCCATGCAAATTGATTTTGCGAAAATTGAATAAAACCTCAGAAGAAAATTCATCTTATTACTTTATTGTCAGTTGCTTCTGCATTGTTGAGAAGAATAGGTCGCAGGGTGATTGCACTCAATTTCCTTGGTTTTTTGAAATTGAGTACAGTAGCTATTGCATATATATTTGTTTGCTTTTATTCTATATGCTCTTTTAATTTTAGATTTCTTCAATTTGTTTAAGTTGTTACGGTCACCATTTCGAGGCCGAGGAAGATTTGTCGCATACAAACAATATACTCTTATTCGCCGTAGGCCCTTTGTTTTCAAGATTCTCTTATTCTTTTTTTTTCTTTTTTTTTACAGAATTCCCGGCATTATAGAAGAAGATTGTATTTACAATTTCGATAAGGCAATTTTTTGTTTCAACTTTCGCCATGATATCAAGTGTCTTTTTGATAATCATAATCTTTGCAAGAAAATTTAAAAGCCAAACTGAGTTGTTCTTACCCGTTTTCTAAGAGCCATTTTTTCTAGGTGCCCAGATTCTACCCAATGCTTGTAGGTATTATTTTCTATTTCATAACTGGAAAAGAAAACTATAACACCTCCTGGCACGATGTTACAAGTGTTGACGATCAACTGTCCCAGCTCGTCCAACTATAAACAAAAGAGTGAAAACATAATAGGGGTTAAAGGTTCTATTGCATTACAGAAACGCAAGGTTCCTATCATCTGCTTCATTTTCATGTTAAGAAACTACAATAGTTTGATATTAGCGTGAAACAACAAATATTTTTTTTTAACACGTAAAAGCTAGGAGCCTATTTACTGTAAATGGTGAGAACAATAGGATTTTCTTGAGGTGAACGCACTTTACTTAATCTAGCTTCCTCTTATGTAAAGGTCCATTTAGGTTACGCTAATCACCAAGATTCTCTAATGCAAGCAATATTTGCTAAAGCAAACAACTGAAAAAGCAAAACAATTAGCTACATTTTGGTACCAAGTTCTATTACCTTTGAGGATTTACTAAAAAGCTGCGAGCTTTGTAGCCTGAATAACTCCTTTAATTTTTAGAATTTGTCAAACGCCGCTACTAATGTATAATTCCTTTGTTTCAGGTTTCAGTTAATTCTTAGCATTGAACTTACACCTCAAGACTAAGAGAACTCTACACAGGCAGTCTACATAAAGGTATTGTAGGAGAGAAGTATCACCTTAGTGTTTTAACGACAAAAGAAAAGAAATCGAAGACGAAACAAGACAAAAATCTGGGTTATAGATATCCAAGAAGTATACACCTTACCCCCTCCCCTCCCCCATAAATAGAAATAAAATTAAAAAGCACTTCCTGACAACTGATAATGAGGGAGATGAAGTCATTATGTTTACATTAACAGAAGAGTCCGATAGGCAAAAAATATACTGTCTTTGAAAGCCTGCTGTCTGTGACTTAACAAGAGAGAAATACTTGCTTCAGCTACTGGTTGCGCAGCGTCACTTGGTGCAAACTGAGAGAGCTCTACGTGAAGAGTTTGATGTTGTAGGGGAGAATTATTTCCTTAGTTCTTTAGTGAAAAAAAAAATTATGTATAAAGCTTAAAGGCAAATGAGTGCATTTTATTGTAGAGATCCTTTACAAAGTTGCAGCTACGGCTGCCATCGCGATTGCATAGTTAGTAGATTTTATTAAAACGTGAATAAATTTTATTTCCGGGGATAGGGGGGTTGTAAGGTGACTTAAAAGTTTGTATTTGGAGTAAGAGGAAAGACTATTTTTCCTCAGGTCTTCAGGAAAGAGCATACATTAAGTTTTTTCCTTTTTTATACCAGTCGTCCAACACACTCTTTGGTTATTTTATATATTCCGGTTATATAATCAGTTTTAAGGCATTGTGAACTTAAAGAAGATGGAACCTGTGATATAAAATAAAAAATGAGGCAGGTGGAGAGAGAAGATACGGAACTCATGATGAATGGTTACGCTGTTTTTAACTTTATAGAGGATAATTAAGTTTACAAACAAACAAATTGCAATAATTCGATAGAGGTTGTAGTGTCAATAACAACAACAGCCGTTACAGACTAAACAGCCTTCGTCACTTAGCAAGCAATAACGCACAGTCTTAGAACTGATTGCATAAATAGAAGTTTTTAAGTTAGATGGACGCACTAGGACTTCCTTCTTATAAAAAAATAGACTATAACTATAATATTAATTATAATATAATATTAATAATATAATATAATATATATTATTAATGTAATATAATAATATAATATATATAATTAATATAATAATATATATTAATATAATATTAACATAACTATAATAAACTATAGCTAAAACTAGTCGCCATTGAACCTAGAAAAGAAATTAGGAGGCAAATCACCATGATATCACAAAATTAGACAAAAAATCACTAATATCGTTCACAAGTTAGAGTTATACCTACATTCATCTATCAAATTGTTTGTTCTCTAATAAACTAGGCACTGACCATTACACGACACAGTTTTTTACAAGGTACAATACAGCCTAAAGCCAGTTTGTTTCATTCCAACACATGGTTACTCATCATCTATTATAGAAAATATATTGTAATTATACACATATTGTATAACTATGTCTGATTTTTAAAATACGTTAAAAAACTCTTTAAGATAAACCTCTTAAGTAAAGGAACTTACATGGTCTATTTTAGTGTGGTCAAAAGTTTGCTTTATATATATATATATATATATATATATATATATATATATATATATATATATATATATATATATATATATATATATATATATATATATATATATATATATATATATATTTACATATATTGGGAGCCATCTTTCGGTCTTATGTTTTGACGGAACAGCTACATACTAGTACAAGCTAAGTCTCGAGGTAATTATGTGGTGTATGGAAAACATTTTTATGCACATTTAATATATTTACAACACATTTACTTTTGGCTAGTAAAGGTGTTCTTAGTAGCTCTCCAAGATGTCGGTTAGTTAACTGGGAATCGTATTTTGACATAACAAGTTTTCGTTCCATTATTTTTTTTCATTTCGTTTCGAGAGCAGCATTCATTCTGTCACGGGCTGCATCCGGCCGGAAAGCTGCATTTTGCCCATGTCAGATGTGTGATGTATATTAGCTATAGCTTCTTCGTCTGATAGGACCTACCCAATTTAACGACATACCATTTTCGTGTTACTTCGGTTTCCGTAACTAAATTCAAAAACTCTGCCGGCTGGACCTTTGGTGACTATAACCGGTAGAACCTGTTCAGCTGGGACCACATGACCAAATGAATATATCTTGACATGACCGGGTTGTATACCAGCCGCCCCAAATAACTGGTGCTGGAATTCCGAAATAGGACGCATGGTGCCACCAGCAACGATTACTGTCCTAAAAAAATCCATTATTGACACCTAAATATAATTTTTTTGCATTAAATTTATTAGTATCCCCTTTGCAATTCAACTGCACAAACCTATAATAAACACCAATTTGGAACAAGAAAGACATGAAGCGTAGCAAAACTTTTTTTAATATCAAGAATCTAAGTACTACAAGAATTTCAGATTATAACTCAGCGGTCAGTTTTCCCTTTTTTACTCAAATTGTTATTGTTATTTGCATTGAGTAGAACAAATTATAAGCTTCCAAATAAAAACGATTTCCATTGTCTACACCCTAAGGGATTCTTCTAAATTTTAGGGGGATCCATAAATCACGGCAATTAGGAAATCCACCAGAAAGGACAGTCAGATCTAGACTAACTTGACTAAACCGTAAATAATACCATTAAGAAAAAATAACAAAGAGAGAAAAAACGACGAACGAGACTAGGGGCCAGTACAAATAGCAAACTAAAAACAACGCAGATATTTTACCTGCATCTAAACTAGGCGTCTTCACCCCAGGAAAAACAAAAATAAACCAAACTAAACTAAAAACAAATAAAACCACCACCAATAAAATACAATTTTCGCAACTGATCCACGACGGGAAAAAAAGCTATTAGTTACTTCGATGAGAACACCAAAGCAACGAGGGGTTGTAATTTCACTAGTGTATAGAGCCTTCAGAATTTGTTCCCAGGAATTTATGGATTCAGAATTGTTATATTTGAGGGATATTTTGTTTTGTAATAATTACCCTTAATTAATTAGTAAAAATAGTTCATTGATAAAATACTAGAAAATAGACGCATTAAACATAATAGTAGGGTTATTGGAGCATCACAGTCTTCGGAATTAATTGTATCTAAAAGTTTAATTTCATTGCCAATGTACCTGCTTTGGATGAGAAGCTTTCACAGATGTTGCGTAATTTTAATATTAATACATGTTTTCAATCAGTGAGACCAATGGGTAGTTTCTTTAATTCTGGGAAGGATTTAACCCGGTGAAATTTAGTAAGTGGAGTATATAAGATTCCGTGTTCTTGTGGGAAGTTCACCAACAATTTCTTGAAAGATCTATTGAGCATCGTAATTCAATAAAAAAAAAAAACAACCTACAATTAAGCAAGCCTCCTGAAACTTTTGTATCAGCTCTAGCAGAACATTTGCTCTTTCAAACTGATCATTTTGTACAATATGACGAGATGGCTATATCGAATGATAGAGGTTTTTCTCAGTGGGCGAGGGAGGCTATAAAAATTAAAAAACATAAGTTTACTAACTCTTCGATAAATAAAGAAACGGGAAATTTAAATATTGACTCAATTTTATGAAAACTGAACCAATTGTCAATAAGGGAAAAGATTTTAAATAATCACCAGGGGACTATACTATCTACTAGACCAAAACGAGTGACTTCTGTAATAGCTGATAAGAGGATCATTTCGCAAAAAAAGAGTCGACTTAATATCATTTATTTTATTCCCATCTCAGTTGATTTGGTGATCTCATCGAAGTGACTCTAATAGCTTCTTTTCCCTTCGTGGATCAGTTGCGAAAATTGTATTTTATATGTGGTGGTTTTATTTGTTTTTAGTTTTGTTTGGTTTTTTTTTTCTTCTGCTGAAGAAGCCTAGTTTGGATACAGGCGAAATATCTGCGTTGTTTTAGTTTTTCATCTTTTCTCTCTATTGGCCGCAGTCTCGTTTGTCATTTTTTCATTGAGTTTATTCTCTCTTTTTTAATTTTTTGTCATGGCTGGCCTGTTCGGCTTAAGATCTTTCATACCTTTTAGGGATTAGAACCAACGAGACTCCGGTTAGGGACGGAAGGAGAGGGCTCTAAATTCCTGTATTCTGAACATTTAACAAAAGAGGTTGATGAGGTGGGAGGGAAAGGAGAGATATTCCTAAATTCTTGTCGTTGGAACATCTAGCAGAAGAAGTTATTGCATCTCAACCACATTTAGTCAGAAGCGAGAGTATGCGTCCTAGCTGTGCACTAATTTACTGCTAGCACCCATCAGGGAGAAAGAGGTGGGAGTCTGTTAATACATGTCAGTAACGGCATCTATGAGAAAAAAAGATTTCAGAGGCGGTCGTTGGAAAACCTCGGTGGGGAACGAACTATTGTCAGTAGAAAATGAGCTAGTGTCATAATTAAGTCTTTCGGGAGTTCAGGTCCGTTCCAACCCCTGTGGGAGGGCAAAGTTCTTGTCATCAGTACATTCTCGGACAACTCTGGTTAAAATAAGGCATAAAATACTTAAATTTATATTAAAATGTATCTATAAAACGTTATTTTAAACATGTTATTTGAATAATATTGGGCCGTTGTCCCTGGAGATACACATATCAAGTTACTCCCGTTTATGGACAATTCAACCCTTTAGACTCAATTTCCTATCTTAAAACTTCGACCCTATACCTTGTGGGACTGCATAGTGCAGTAGAAGAGCGTATTGAAAAGGCTGGCACGATTTTGATTCAAGAAAAGTATAACATTTCCATCTTTCTGGTAAAAAAAATTGAATATTATGAATATTTGAATACTCCCTTTTTTTGGACCTTGCTATGCGGGGTTGCAGAGCGTAAAGGGTGCTGCTAGAGCAACTGATTATAATCCGACCGGTTTTGACCCTTAAAAATACAATAAAGCTTTGAGAGTTCGATTAAACAGTCCCTCCCAAGATTTTTTATCTGTTTTAAATATTAGCTTACAAATTTTTTTCTTTAGACTTTTTTTAGACTTTTTTCTTTAAATGGCAGCCCTGTAAAATTTGAGGCAGAGATGCCGAGTAAGGCGTAAAACACCTGGTCCTGTTGCAAGTACAAATAAGCACCCCCTGTAACAGGGGCCCTCTTCCCCTTTAAACACGATCTTAAAAGGAGATAAAAGACTAACCTTGATTCGTTTATGACATCCTTGACTTCAGCTGCTGGATTTAGCAAAAGATACTTCAGGCTATATATTTCTCTTGAGTTATCTTTCTTCAAAACAATTCTACCTTCATTGTGGGGCCGACATAATGCACTCAGTATAGGAATGACAGATAACAATGGCGAACCTCGGATCTTCTTTTCATCTACGTCAGAAGTCAGAGTAGACGATTCTTTATTCATAAATTCTTTTAAACCAAGTTTTGGCACTTTCCCAACTTCCTCTGGCTCAACAAATACTTTAAAACTGTTTAATTTGCGACAGAGCTGAGACTTGTTGAGAAACTGAATTATCTTGAACAGATTTAAATTATCGATGCCAGCTTTGATGACAAACTCACTGGGGAGAAGGACTTGGGGATTTCCTCCCTGCACAAAATTCGAAATCATTTTGAGAACTTGGATAAGCTGACGTAACGATAGAAGATTTCCAGGAGCCAATCTTGTGTTATATTTATGTAGATATTGAGCAACTTGAGAACGAGATTCATTTAACTGAAATGATATTTCTGAAGTTTAACGACAGAAAAAAATAGTAAAAAACAACAAATTCCTATAGGTCTAAAAACAGAAAAAAAGGACAAAAGATTGCAAAAATTCAGATATAAAGAACTTGCCATATATAACTAAGATATACGAGGAAGAGCACTGGCGTGTATATAGGAATATGTGAGGGAGGATAGGATTAAACCTAGTAAAAAGGAATAGCTGGACGAAAATGTGAAAGTAAACTCTTGTAAATCACAAAATTTGTACAAAGGGAGCCCCTTTCAGATTTTCACTCATGGGACATAGAAAGAACAGGAAGAAGGACAGAGAGAGAGAGGAAAGGAGAGATGCGGAGGAGTAAGAGATAGAGAGAGAGCATTTAAATGAGCTCAAAGCCTACATGTTTGTGAGAGAATTCCCGAGTGCAACGAAGCGTATTTTTGGTCTTTATCTTCCTTAGCTTCCATCTGGCTGCCACTCCAGTGCCATTCTTGGGAGGCTATCTTCTGTCACATGGACATAAAGTCCAATTAGCGCCATCTTTGTTGACGTAAGACATCTCCTACTAGGGGCGGTCACGATATAGAATGAACTGTATGGCTGGTAACGTGATTTCTTCACTTTTATATAATATTTTCCGAAGGCAGTTATTCTCAGAAGCAAGGACCCTCTTTTCCTACTCTGGCTTAGATTCCAGCATTTCTAGTTACTCAGGAGAGTGGATAGGACATTACTGCTGAACAGTCCCATTTTACCTTTCAAAGAGTACTTCTTCGATCGCCAAACTGGCTTTAGTTGATAAAAATCCCCGCTGGATTTTCCTCAATCTAAACTCTACCTCCCTACCAGTGGGCCCCATCTGTTGCACTGTGCTTCCAAGGTATTCAAACTCCACTACCTGCTCCATTGCTTTATCCCCGCTCTTTATGGCAAGTCCTGCACTTTGTAGTTTAGTATGCTGCCTTAATCATAGGCAACGCAATAGTACTGCCTAAGTAAGGAGCGATGTGGGCACAATGTATTATTTTTCTTTTTTTCTTTTTAGACCCGGGCACTTCGTATCGAAGGAGTTGTCGTAAAAACTTGGAAAAGGAGCTCATTTTATTGGAAATTGGAAGGGCTCGTGCCCTTTTTAATAGTCGAAAGTGATTGGAGGGCAACTAACAACCCTTCCACGCCCACCGTTTCCCCAAACACATCCAATCAAAATTTTGAGATAGCCATTTTGTTAAACGTAGTTGAAAGGTCCAGAAATTATGTCTTTGAGGATGACACATCCCCCAGAGCCCTCAGGGAAAGGGTTGTAAGTTATGCCCAGGGGACATATTAGGTTTATATAGAAAGGGTGATCATATAAACTTCGAAATGGACTCATTGGATTGATAATCAAAAGTTTCAGTGCCCGTTTTAAGATTCAGAGTGATCTGAGGGTGGATACTCCCCCCCCCACAAACACACCTCATATTTTTCCAAAATACATCTGATAGAAAGTTTGAGATGGCAATTTGTTGTCGCAGAAACTTCAAACAAGGCTCAGTTGATTGTAAATTGAAAGGGCGAGTGCCCTTTCAATAGTCAAAAGTGATTGGATGGAAACTAACACCCGTCCCACGCCCACCATTTCCCCAAACACATCCAATTAAAACTTTTAGATAGCCATTTCTTCAACGTAACTGAAAGGTTTGGAAATTATGTCTTTGAGGATGACAACCCCTCCAGAGCCCTCAGGGGTTATAAATTATGCCCTGGGGCATATAAAGTATACAAAGAAAGGGTGATCGTGTAAACTTCGAGGGGGCTCATCGGAGTGGTAATCAGAAGTCCTAATGCCTTCTTAAGAGTCAGAGTGATCAGAGGATGGATATCCCCCCCCCCTCAACACCTTGTATTTTTTTTAAATGCATCTGATAGAAATTTTGAGATGGCCAGTTGTTGTTGTATAAACTTCAAACAAGGCTCATTCGATTGGAAATTGAAAAGACTATTTCTAATAGTCGAAAGTGATTAGAGGGCAAAAAACACCCCTTCTATCCCCACTATTTCCTCAAACACATCGAATCAAAATATTGAGATAGCCATTTTGTTCACCGTAAATTAAAGGTCCAAAAATAATGTCTTTGAGGATGACCCCCCCCAAGAGCCCTCAGGGCAAGGGTTCCCGAAATGCATCTGATAGAAATTTTTATATGGTTATTTGTTGTAGTAGAAACTTCGAAAAAGGCTCATTCGATCGGAAATTGAAAGGGCTAGTGCCCTTTTTAATAGTCCAAAGTGATTGAAGGGCAACTAACCTCCCTCCCACGCCCACTATTTCCCAAAAGACATTAAACAAAATTTTGAGATATCCATTTTGTTCAACGTAGTTGAAAGATCAGGAAATCATGTCTTTGAGAATGACAACCCCCCCCCCCCGGAGGCCTCAGGGCAAGGGTTGTAAGTTATGCCCTGGGGGCATTTAAGGTTTATATGGAAAGGGTGATCGTATAAACTTTGGAGGGGACTCATTGGATTGACAATCAGAAGTTTTAGTGTCCGTTTTTAGATTCGAAGTGATGGGAGGGTGGATAACCCCCCCCCCCCCACACACAAACACCTCTCGTTTTCCTGAAATGCATCTGATAAAAATTTTGAGATGGCCATTTGTTGTCGTAGAAACTTCAAAAATAGCTTATTCGATTGAAAATTGAAAGGGGCTAATGCTTTTTTTAATAGTCAAAAGTAATTGGAGGGCAACTAGCCCCCCTCCCATGCCCACCATTTCCTCAAACACATCCAATCAAAATTTTGAGATAGCCATTTTGTTCAACATAGTTGAAAGGTCCGAAAATTATGTCTTTGAGGTTGACAATCCCCCTACAACCCACAGGGCAAGGGTTGTAATTTATGCTCTTGAGGCATACGCGCTATATATAAAATGGGTGAGCGTATAAACTTTGGAGGGGGATCATGGGATTGGTAGACAGAAGTTCTAGTGCCCTTTTTAAGATTCAAAGTGATCAGAGGGTGGATACCCCCCCCCCCCAAGCCTCATGTTTTCCATAAATGCATCTGACAGAAATTTTGAGATGGCTATTTGTTGTCGAAAACAAGTCATTCGATTGGAAATTGAAAGGGCTAGTGCCCTTTTTAATAAGCGAAAGTGGTTGGAGGGCAACTAACCCCCTTCCCACGCCCACCATTTCCCCAAACCAGTCCAATCCAAATTTTTAGATAACTATTTTGTTCAACGTAATTGAATGGTCCGGAAACTATGTCTTTGAGGATGGCACCCCCCCCCCCCCAGAAACCTCAGGGAAAGGGTTGTAAGTTATGCCCTGGGGGCATATAAGGTATATATATAGAAAGGACGATCATATAAACTTCGGAGGGGGCTCATTGAATGGGTAATCAGAAGTTCTAGTGCCCTTTTTAAGATTCAAAGTGATCAGAGGGTGGATACCCCCCCCCGCCTCGTATTTTCCCGAAACGAATCTGATAGAAATATTTATATAGCCACTTGTTGTCGAAGAAACTTCGAAAACAGCTCAGTTGATTGAAAACTGAAAGAGCCAGTTCCCTTTTTAATAGTCGAAAGTGATAAATTTAGGATAACTAACCTTTTCCCCACACACATCCAATAAAAATTTTAGGATAGCCATTTGGTTCAACGTAATTGAAAAGTCTGGAAATTATGTCTTTGAGAATGACAACCCCCTACAGCCCTCAGGGGAAGGGCTGTAAGTTATGCCCTGGGGGCATGTAAGGTGTATGTATAAAGGGTAATCGTACAAACTTTGGAGGGGGCACATTGGATTGGTAATCAGAAGTTCTAGTGCTCAAGTAAAAGAACTAAAAGCCGATGAGGACACAGATCCTCACCCCATGGCTAGAATTCCAATGCTAGCATATCAAAACAAAACACAGCATCTAACCTAAAATAATCATAAATGCCCTCCCCCCACAGTTTTATTCAAGATCTTCCAAGTGTGTTAATTAGTACGCTAATAATGCAAGATAGAAATCCAACTTAAGACACGGTAATCGCATGTTTCATAAATTTGCTTGGTTTCTACTAGTAAATAAGAATTTTTCCAGTTGCAACTTATTAGTTGCATTTATTATTAATTTTTAGCATAAGAAAGTGGGGGAAGTGATATCTCTGTTGAGATGAGTGATTGGTTAATTTAGATTTCTAAGCACTGCTTAAGTCATTTCGAGTCTGAATTATCATCGTGTTCATTGCTAGAGTGGCAAAAAGTTACCCATGACCCTTGGGGCATAGGTAAGATAAAAACAAAACAAAGACACACATGTAACAAATGCACAATAAATTCAAAAATAATAAGCAGGAAAGGTCGTTAAGATTACAATTTTCTTAAAAGAGAGGACTGGGCCATGAGGTACCCAGCGTACAATTCTGCTTGTTAAAACCTTCTAGAAAATTTTCTGAATCCAGTAGCTGTGACTATTCATTATTTTCTTTCTTAATTTAATATTTGAAAGGACCCAAAATTAAACTGGATAAAGCCTTGCAATTTGTTTCTTCAAAACTAGAACTCCGTAGAGAATGTACAGTGTTTTTGGATGACTGAAGAGTGACAAAGAAAATACCTTCAAAACACTCCAAATTATTAAACAAAACATGCCAAGACGAACAAAAATCTAGACTTACGTGAGGCATTCTTATTTTTTTTTTTTTTTTCGTCTCCGATACGCTTATTGGAAAGATACCACAAGGACTGAATCATAAAAATTATCCCACGACAAATTCAAAAACAAGCTAAAAGTTAATGTACATCCAGAAATATGGACTAGAATACGCACCTTTTAGATAAGTTAACATACTTAGGATGGTCATTCTACGATTTCAGGCAGAACAAAATGCTAAACAACTTTATTTTTTCTTAAAACGTTCAAGCAAACCTGGAGAACAACATACTAAAGCTAAAAAAAATAAACCGGGAAATGCCTCAAAGTCGCACTTAAAAATTTTAGTACAAAAAACGAAAAATAATTTCTTGGCTTCGGATGGGCTTTAAAGGGATTTACTATGTAATCGAACCTGCTGAGAATGAATATTAGGTTTAAAATTGCTTTAGACTTGATAAAAGTAAAATTTCTAGAAAAAAGCTCAAAATTTAATTTTTCTTCAAAACTGTTTTGGAATGTCACTTAATACCTTTTCTTATGTGCTATATTATACAAGTTTTACGCACGAAAGACCTTACAGCCTCAACTTGACATAGCCAAGACTTACTAAGCAGCCTAAAATTGAATCTAAATCCAAAAACATAAATTCTTTTTTGTAAAAAATAAATAGCAGAATCGTTTCCTATTAAAATTGACATCTGTCATAACTGGCACAAGTTAACCATCTTGAAGGCACTATCCCTGTGTGGTAGGGTTCAGAGAGGAAGGATTTCCATCCCACTAAGCTATCTGAAAGAAGACTCTATAGACGTAGTATCCAGCAGTTGACGGTGTGGGTGGAAATATCTTAGGGCTGACAAAGGACACCGGCGTTGCAAATTTCGTGACGAAAAGTCTTTGTCGTACGAAAGGGGGCGTTTAACCCCCTTTAAACCTTTGTAAAGACTGAGCAGCGTCCGCTCTCTATCTTTAACCAGTTGATCTTTCAGCACTGTGTCTTGGTTAAATACTGAAGCAACTTCGTGAAAATACCTGTCACGTTTCCCAACCGTGAGCCCGACCAGCTTACCGAAATCATGCCATCCTGATGCAGTGTCAAAACCAAGGAAGGCATGGAAGAACAGAGTGTCAACTGCAGCGTCACCAAGGTTACACTTCACTTTTAGTATACTGAAATGCTTCGCATTAGGCTTGCTTTCATCATGGTAGAAAAGTCAGTCGGTGTTTTAATTCGAGTGATGGACCAGCAGGGCCAATAAATTTGTATCACTACATCGGGACTTCACATAAGTTGAAATACTAACAGAAAACATGTACGGTATTCTAATGCGCAAACATAATGCGTATTTTTTCTTAGCAGAACTTCAAACATTAAAAGAAAATATGTTTTTGGACTTGGGGATCAATTTTGGGGTGCCCAAGAAGTTTTCGCTACATGAATTCAAGGTCGTTAGGTCTTTCGTCCCTAAATTTTTTGTAACGCAGCATGTAGGATAAGAAACAAAATTACATTTTAAAGTATTTGCGAAGAGCAGTAAATTTCCGGGCTTTTTTCCGTAAAATTTGGATTCTATGTGTTTTTTGGCTAAAACTTAAGCCTAAAGCGATGTTGAAGTTCATATGCGTTCTCAAAATCCGCATATCGGAGCCTAAAGCAAGACAAAAAGAAACAGCTATAGCAAAACAATGGGCCAATAAATTAAAAATAACGTAAAACAATTTAGCATCAAAATACACAAAGAGGCTCAAAACAAAGACTCATGTAAAACTGACTAAAGAATACATTAACAGATAACAACAAATCGTACGTTGAACAAATTAGGTCAATGCTTCATTTGATAAAATTGTTTAAAAAAGCACAGAGAAAGACAAAACCTGTAAAATATTAGAAGGAAAAAACTGATAAAATTGAAAAATATATTAAAAAGTCAAGAAAAACACGAAAGGGAGGGAACAGAAAAGGACTGACTTATGGAATACAAAGGGGAAACTATCGGGTTGTTTTTTCAATTTTTTAAGCAATGTAGGGGATAAAAGTTTTTTCATATCTTGAAGAAAAACATCAAATAGGGGACAGGATAGGGCTTGTCAGTGTGACGTCACACACCTAGCTTGACGTGTTAAATTCAAAATCTGGGCGAAATGTGGGAACCAAATACAAGCATACTTTATATAAATTTGCTTTTTTCTACTTAAAGCTTATTCAATTGACTTCAAAGCAGCACCTTAGGTAGGTTTCACAATAAATGTATGCGAAGCGATACTGATCATGCTACTGATCGTGTTTTGCACCTGGGTCAAGCTTGGCAAAGGTACATTTCTCAACTGAAATCTTCAAGATTATACCAGGATTCCTCTGTGGTGATTTAATTTACTCAAGGATCAACAGCTACCCATATCCAGGGGGGACAGCAACCCTTTGTTGATTGAGAGGGGGCAGTGAGGGTGATCAGAGGCTATAGGCTATGATGAATATTTCTATAAATAAAACAAAACATGATCGAAGTGATTATTGTCAAATTAAAATTATTTGCAACTCTAAGCTCCAAAATTCAAATCTGATTTATAAATTACTGATTCATAATTTAGATACTATAATATATATATATATGTATATATATATATATATATATATATATATATATATATATATATATATATATATATATATATATATATATATATATATATATATATATATATATATATATATATATATATATATATATATATATATATATATATATATATATATATATATATATGGTTTAGAACCTTTTCTTTAGAACCAGATTTGACCACTGTCATCACTGTAGCTTCCTATATTCTAATCTTGGATCGCCGACTTGTCTTCCTATTCTCTCTAACTTTGTTCAAATGTCAAAAAACACCCTGGGCTTTGGCTATTCTAATTTTAAGATCTCCACTGCGCCCACCGTCATTACTAATAATACTACCTGGGTAAGTGAAGCCGTCCACGTGATCGGACATGTATACAAATCTTGCAAATTAGAAAAAATTAGGAGTTACATTTTTAATAAGAAACCATAAGCAGATATCATGTCTTTGATAGTAACGGACACAAAATTCAAAAGAAAGAAAGGTGATAAAAAAAGAAGCAACAAATATACTAAAAACAAATGACAGCTCCACTTTGAATGTAGCTCTCCTTTCAACGTGTATTTGTCTCTGGGAATCCACAAATTATTAATACATGAATTTCTAATAGACAAACAGCATTGTTAAATTTAAATAATTATTCTGCGTATTTATTTTCAAGGTTCAACATGGAAGTGCTGATGACTATGTCTTGAATCAACCAAATAAAAAATCTTAGGAAATCAGGTATGAAATCCAGGTTTCCAGAAATCAGGAAATCAGGTTCTCAGGTATGAATAGACCTAAGATGGATCCATGAAGCAAACAATCCAGGTCTCCAGAAATCAAGAAATCAGGTTTTCAGGTATGAATAGACCTAAGATGGATCCATGAAGCAAACAATCCAGGTTTCCAGAAATCAGGTTTTCAGGTATGAATAGACCTAAGATGGATCCATGAAGCAAACAATCCAGGTTCCAAGAAATCAGGTTTTCAGGTATGAATAGACCTAAGATGAGTCCATGAAGCAAGCACCACTAAACTGACATAGCTAAAAATGTTTGAAGTACCAAGGACATTAAAATGAAAACATCTTTTTTCCCCTGGACCCATATTAGGTCTACTATTGTCGGAACACCGCAATTCTTAATGGCTTTTCTTATAGTTTTTCCAAAATTATGAAATTTTTAGAGTAGTACCGATTTTTCGTCAGTGTTGCCACACTAAACCGTGAAAAAAAAACAAGACTAATTGGTTAACTTCAACAGCACTTTCCGACCCTATAAATTTGAACATTAACAATATGCTGGGTAGAATTCTAGACAAGCTATTTTTCGCTATCTTGGGAAGTGGTTAGGTTAGGTAAATGAAATTTTCACTATCGAATCCAGGGCCAAAAACTTACCCCGGGAAGATATTGCCCAGCTATTATGTTATCTATGCCTATCTATGCCTTAGAAATTTGCCTACTTGACAGGACCTATTGGAAATTTGACAAAACAGTATTATACTTTTTGACAAAACAACATTATACCTCAGATTTTTGTTTTCAGTTTCTTTTTCTCTGGTTTCAGTTTTGAAAAGTGCAATTCCTGTTATATGAGTGAAATTTTAAGCCATATAAATGGGTTTTCAAACAATTTCTTATTAAAAACCTCTTATTCCCTTTACAGAAAAATATCCTCTAAGTCTTAAAGTATTTTTGTTTTCTTTATTTGTTTATTCATTTTACTTTATCTATTTTTTTATCGCTTTACTTTATCTAGTTTTTTTTTCTTATTATGTTGGATCAGATTAGGACCCTGTTTTCAATATTATTATTAATGGTTTGGAATTTAAATTAATTACAGGAAATTTCAGTTTGGAGAAAATTAAGTCTAAGGTAATTGTTAGCGTCTTTTTTTTTCTCGTATTGTAGTTATATTTTCGAGATACTGTTGTATTTTATTCTTCCCTGATTTGTTTTTTTTTGTGTGTGAACTTCGCGATTGATACGAGGTCCTCCACAAGCTATGCTTCTTGGGACCTCTAGCACCTGAGTGTAATTATGTAATTATTTTAGTAATTAAAAAATTGTATTGAATTTCGATGTCCTTTGTACTTCAAGTTAATTATTCTACTTCATTACTCTAGACTATTTATTATTAGTACTCAACATTAATTTTATCAGAAAATTATTACTTAATTTCAGGTTTTGCTCATTTTACCTGTTTAAGTGTAACTTCAGCGCTGTAGATTCCAGATATTGTTTCCAAAATATTGTGCGCTTCGTCAATGATCACAACATTATTTTTGGTACTAACACCACAGGATTCTCTTGTTTCTTTGTGGAATAGTATATTATATGGCAGCAAGACGATCTGAAAGTATACATGTTTTACTGAAGTGAGTAGCATGCATTTGAACACAGTTTTGTAAGGGAAACAAAATAAGACTAAAACCTTAAATTTTGTGAATGTATAGCAGATTACAATGTTTATTTGTTAACTCTGACATACCTTACTTAAACAGAGCTAAAAGTTTGATGTATTACCTGCCATTCCCCTCCCTCCTGGATGGCAAAACTTTTTGAATTTATTTCCAAATACAAAATTTCATTTCGTTTTCGTCAAACACTTGCGCAAATAATTAGGAATAAATGATTTTGCCGTGGCAGAAAAAGAAATTTTTGACATACTTAAAAAAGGGAGGATTTTTATAACACAAGTCTTTATGCAGAATATTTAATAAGTTGGTATATAATGACAGATTAGTGTCTTGTTTTTATTACTTAATCATAGTGACTTACAATAGTTTCTCTAGTTCAACGTCAAACTTCCTCAATATAAGATTGGAATAAATGTAAGGAAGGCGCAAAAGAAGAAATATAGAAAAGCAAGAAAGAGAGACGAAGAGAGTCAAAGGATGAGATGTAAAGATAAAGATACCTGTGAATCTTTTACAGCTTTTCTACTGGCATAATATGGGCATGCCTTCTTCTCTTTTCCTTTAGCAACTATATCTTCAATATCACTAACTTCAAAGAGAATATCCATCGCCATACTACCTATGCTTTCACTTCGATAATAAGGACATGCACACCCGGCTGATTCTCGTTTCTTTTTTTGAGGGACACCAGCGTCGGTTGTCTTTGATGATGTCTGTTTCGATTTTGATTTCAGTTCAATACATCTGAGAATAAGTGAATTACTATGAAAAAATACGCACAACTTGATGGCTTATATAGGTCCTACAAACTATTAAGTCTTCAAGAACAAAGTTTTGAGTTTGAAAACTTACTGTTTGTTGCACTTAAGTTGTTTTTTTTTGTTTTTGTTTTTTTGCTGTGAACTAAAGGTGTTATACCCAAAAAGTCTAAATTTTGCTGCTTTCAGTAACAAATGAGATTTGTTTCAACCAGATATTCTAGCAATCTTGCAAATTTGTAACTGTTCTGACTGTTCTTTTTAATTCAAAAGAATGGCTTGTAACGTAAATCCACACTAAAAAAAAGAACAAAAAACAAAAAAACAAACATGAGAGTCAAACCCCCAGGATTTTAAATGATTGGGTTATAAGTAGCTCCGAACTGTTGTTACAACTCGAGTTATGAGTCATAGTATTTTTATCAGCACCACGTAATACTGAAAAATCATCCAAAACATTGCTTGTTCCAGCCTATGTTCAAAGATGGAAAATCGCCATGAAAAATCTTTTACGATCACTTTGGCATTAACACAATCTCCATTAATCATAGGCAGCGCAACCATTTAAACCACCATTTCCCCCAAAAAATCCAATCAAAATTTTGAGAAAGCCATTTTTTTCAGCGTAGTTGATTTCAAAATATAAATTTTATTTTTGAGGAGGACAGTCCCCCCACAACCCTCAGGGCACGGGTTGTTAGTTATGCCTTGGGGGCCTATAATATTTTTATAGAAAGCTTAGTCGTAGAAATTTCAAAAAGGGCTCATTCGATTGGAAATTCCAAGGGCTAGTGCAACTTTGGTGTTAACATAATCCCCATTAATCATAGGCAGCGCAATAGCGCTGCCTAAGTAAAGAACGATGGTGGCAAAATGTATTTTTTTTTTCTAGACCAGGGCACTTCGTATCGAAGGAGTTGTCGCAGAAAATTCGAAAAGGGCTCATTTGATTGGAAATTGGAATGGCAAGTGCCCTTTTTAATAGTCGAAAGTGATTCGAAGGCAACTAGCAGCCCTTCCAAAACCACAATTTCTCCAAACACATCCAATCAAAATTTTGAGAAAGCCCTTTTTTTCAACGTAGTTGATTTCAAAATATAAATTTTGTTTTTGAGGAGGACAGTCCCCCCACAACCCTCAGGGCACGGGTTGTTAGTTATGTCTTGGGGGGCCTATAATATTTTTATAGAAAGCTTAGTCGTAGAAATTTCAAAAAGGGCTCATTCGATTTGAAAGTGAAAGGGCTAGTGCCATTATTAACAGTCGAAATTGATTAGAGGGCAACTAACCCTCCTCTTACGCCCACCATTTATCCAAACACATCCAATCAAGATTTTGAGATAGCCATTTTGTTCCATGTAGTTGAAAGTTCAGGATATTAGGTCTTTGAGGATGATAACCCCATCAGAGCCTTCAGGGCAAGGGTCATAAGTTATGCCCTGGGGGTATATATGGTTTTTATTGAAAGCTTTGTCGCAGAAACTTGAAAAAGGGCTCATTCGATTGGAAATTCAAAGGGTTAGTATCCTTTTTGACAGTCGAAAGTGATTAGAAGGCAACTAACCCCCTCTCACGCGCACCTTTTCCCCAAACACATCCAGTCAAAATTTTTAAATAGCCATGTTGTTCAACAAGTTTTGGAAATTAGGTCTTTAAAGATAACAACCCCCCCCCACAGCGCTCAGGGCAAGGGTTGTAATTTATGCCCTGGGGGCATATAAGGTTTTTTTTTATAGAAAGCGCTGTCGTAGAAACTTCAAAAAGGGCTCATTCGATTGGGAATTGAAATGGCTAGTGCCCTTTTTAATAGTCGAAAGTAATTGGAGGGCAACTAACCCCCCTATCACGCTAACCATTTTCCCAAACACATACAATCAAAATAATGAGATAGCATTTTGTTCAACGTAGTTGAAAGTTCTGGAAATTAGGTATTTGAGGATGACACCCCCCCCCCACACACACACACACAGTCCACAGGGAAAGGGTTGTAAGTTATGCCCTGGGGACATATAAGGTTTTTTATAGAAAGAGTTGTCGTAGAAAATTCAAACAGGGTTCATTCGATTGGAAATTGAAAGGACCATTGCCCTTTTTAATAGTCGAAAGTGATTGGAGGGCAACTAACCCCCCTCTCACACCCACCATTTCTCCAAACACATCTAATCGAAATTTTGAGATATTCATTTTGTTCAACTTAGTTGAAAATTCTGGAAATTATGTCTGAGGATAACAAATCTCCCCAGCCCTAAGGGCAAGGGTTGTAAGTTATACCCTGGTGACATATAGGATTTTTATAGAAAGCGTGGTCATATAAACTTCGGAGGGGTTCATTGAATTGGTAATAATAATAATAATAATTTATTTATGACCCACATATGAACATTATAAATGACACTGCGGAGTAATGGAAAATATAAAAGAAAAAATAACAACATCAATACGTAATCAAACAACAAAAAAATACAAATTAACCGATATCACGATGAAAAAAACAAACTAAGGGGTCAGTGACAGAAACACCAATGATAGTATTCATAATCATATTAGAAGACACACTGGCCAGTCACGCGTACGAATAAATGACACCATACCGGAATAAAATGTTTAGATTTTCAAAACGGCCAGGTAAATACATCAAATATTTACAATATCGAAAGTAACCACTTCTAAGTCTCCGTAAATCTTTTTTCCTCAGTAAGTGGTGGAATCCAGATAGAAAATTTACACCTGGAGAGCAAAAACTATTATAAAGCCGGGCTAGGCCCTTACGATTATAACTCCCTCTATTTGGAGATATCTTACCATATGATACACAAATATTTTTTAATGCATTAGTAACCAACTCGGAGCAAGTTTCATAAATGGACGGGCAAAACGATATACCAAGCCACTTGACTTTATCCAAACAAGGTAATGAAATCGAACCAATTTTTAGTGGAGATACAGAAGTTCTACTATTAAAGCACATAAACTCACACTTTACCACATTAACAGATAGGCCAATATCACTAACTAGAGAAGACAGCTTACAGAAATTCTGAGCCAACCCTCGACAAGAAAAACTAACTAAAAGGATATCGTCAGCATATGCAATATAAATTACACCAATATCACGAAAAAACACAGTAGGAGATAGATGTTTTAAACAAGCAGCGAGAACACAATTAAATATACAAGGAGATAAAACTCCTCCCTGTCTTACACCTTTCCCAAAAGCTATCTAATCAGAAGTATTTCACAGCCACTTAATACGCACATAAGAATTATCATACCAATATCACAATGTAGAAATAACTGAATAATTGACTCCAGAACAAGCAAGGGAATGCAATCCCTGGGCGTGAACAACATTATCAAAAGCCCCGGAAATGTCTACTGTGCAGCAATACAATGAACACTTCTGGGCAAAAGCTTCCTTTAACAACCGGCTGAGCACATGATGCGCCTGGGGGCAACCAACCCCTCTTCTAAATCCTAGTTGAAAAGACGAAAAATCGCACTTAGAAGTTATTTCAGGCAAAAGAATATGCTCAAAAATCTTACTCATAAAGCAAGGTACAGTAATCGGTCTGTAATTCGAGCGTGAATCTGGATCTTCACCTTGTTTAAGTATGGACGTGATACTACCGAAAGTAAAACTATCAGTTACCAAATATTGAGCAACGCAAATCTGAAATAATAACTGCAGGTGTTTCAACAAAAATGGACAATCATAAGCAAAATTCCTAAAGCAGAGGCCATCACAATCAGGAGAATCTGATCTTTTTACTTTCTTCAGCGCCCAATGTAAATCACTCATACTTATCGCAGGGACCCTATATTAACAAACAGACACTGGCAGGACCAAACTAAGTAGATTAGAAAAATGTTTCTGAACACACTGATTAAATACGGAAAATATGTCAATATAATGGCGCACAAAATTCATAAGGTTTAATTCTGACTGAGGTGGGGGAGAACAGTTACTGCTATTGATAACTCTATTCCAAGTAATTTTACTATTTGGAGCGTCCCACGCGTTTAGCCTTGAATTACGTAAGCAAGATTTGTATTCTTTCTTCGTTTTTTGCTTGACTGTAAACACAGCACCGGAAGAGGGTCGATCGCAAGCGTTCC
The DNA here is from genome assembly GCF_049724085.1 of Artemia sp. Qi Xiang Cuo. Classification (NCBI taxonomy): domain Eukaryota; kingdom Metazoa; phylum Arthropoda; class Branchiopoda; order Anostraca; family Artemiidae; genus Artemia; species Artemia sp. Qi Xiang Cuo. The sequence goes on along the minus strand of NC_142810.1, from coordinate 26,506,544 downwards.
ACAGTCGCAGTCAAAAATTCGCGCGACTCTTTACTCTTTTCACTTCCGGATATACAGTCCACAGGGGCTTGCAAGACCCAGAACGCACGTGCTCAAACAGAACTGCAGTTTTTGGGCCGACTTTAAACACACCACTATCCGGTAATAATGTGAATTTAGGTTTTCCTTAGAATCAGGGCACTTTATCGAAGTCTGGAGCAAGTGAAACGGGACTTTAATAATTGAGAGTAGAGTGCACAAAGTAGTAATATACATCTCAACGTTTATACGATTCCAATTGGGCTTTTGATACCATTTTGAATGGGGACCCTTAAAGTGGGCTTGAACATCAGGAGGCTCAATTAGGCACGAAATAGAGAAATGGTCATCATTGATTTTATCTTCGTCAGCAAACGCCTCGGATTTAATTAGGCTGGACTTAGACACAATAATATGGTCGCGGTTGGATTTAACGGAGCCTCGATTATGAATGTATGTATAAGCCAGGTTCTTAGCAGCGACATGATAGACACTTGGCAGAGAATCTAGCAGGAGTTCAGATCGATCAGATGAGGTCAATATGTCAGTATTCATATCCCCGGCTAAGATCCAATCAACATTTTTATCTGCAAAATTTATGAAAAGAGATTTCAGTTTATGGCAAGCTTTAGCAAAAGCAGTAAAAGACTGAGTGTTTCGATGATTGCATGGGAGATACACATTTACAAAAGCCATGTTATTACACTGGATTGCTAGAATGTTAACATCAGAATAAATTTGTATAGGCTGATATCCCGACCGAATGAAGATACCGGTGCCGCCGGAAGGGCGACCGCGGGTCTTTTTTGCTTCTCGAATAAATATATCATGTGTAGCAGACCACCTTAAACTGTTCATATTAACTTTGGAAAGTAGATGCTCCTGTAGGAATACAACATCAAAATTTAGCAGCTCGTCAATTTGCAGATCCTTATCTTTAGTACCATTAATGTTCAGAGAAACAAAACTTAAGGCTGTAGGAGAAGTCATCATGTTGTCTTGGTAAGCGCATTTCTCAGTACCGAGCATTTTAAACTATAAGAAACATGATTTCCTCCGCAATTGGCGCACTTAGGAGCAACTGAGCAAGGGTTGTCCGTGGTGTTTTCGTGAGCCCCAGCACAGCGGGAACATTTTGGTAAATCAGGAGAACGTGGGCATCTAGCAATAGTGTGATCTACCCCTTGGCACCGGAAACAACAACGCGGTAATTCTTGGTAGATTTCAACACGAAAAAGTTCATATCCAAGTCAGAGACCATCGGTTAATTGCATTTTTCAGTGCTAACTGATCCAGAAATTCCAAAAGAAAACAATTCGAATGTCCTATTTTTATAGCACGTACTAATCCCTATACGCTTTCCTTTAGAGATGATTCTGATACATGTTCAAGGATACTCCGAACAATACCAAGTGCTTTCTTATCAAGGACCATGGTTTAAACATTAGGTAGGCTCTTAGAGGCTGAGGCGGCAAGGGATACTGCTGACTGCCTATCTCAAGTAACTACGATCCACTTTTTATTCTGATTATCAGGTTTTAGACTTAAAATCCCTTCATGACCTTCAAGCGTATTCAATTTATCTTTTCGCAAACCAGGATCACTTAAATCGGTAGCAGAATTTTTCAAAATCACTGCTTTTGTAGGTTTATCTCCAACTAACGACGGCGTGGTGGGGGGTAAAAGCGACTGTGTTTGAAGCTTTTCTGACAAAGCGCGTAGTTCATTAAAACTGGCTTTTACCTTAATAGTAAGCATGGAATATGCCGATGTGGGACTTCTCGGGATGTCCCTAGCGTTCCTTATCACGAAGTCCGGCACATCTATATCTTCAGAGTCGCATCTTTTGAACGCTGCAATAATATCGGCAATACTATTTTGTTGGGCGTTGTTACCAACTCGCCTGGGTGGAACTTCCCTCGGAAACGCTTTCTGGAGGAAAATCAGACGCTCTAGTGCTCTTTTTAAGAGTCAAAGTCATCAGAAAGTCAGCTATCCCCTCCACCCTGCACACACGTCGTATTGTCCCGAAATGCATCTAATAGAAATTTTGAGATAGCCATTCTATTCAAAATAGTCTAAATATCATATAACAAGGCTTTGGGGTTGAAACAAACCACAGTGATTAGGGGCAGGGGTTGTAAGACATGCCAAGCGGGTATTCAAGTTTTTAATAGAAGGGATGGTTGTTTAACTTTAGAATAGGCTCAGTCTTCCTCCCTGAAAAAGACTATGCCAATATAAAAGGAACAGAAATTAATCAAAAACCTTTTTGCACAAAAAAAGTTTTTCAAAAAAATTAAAGAACTCCATTAAACCAAAAATGAAAAAAAAAAGAATCAAATAATCTACCAAACATACAACTAGCACAAATCAGTATAAAAAAATAAATGAAACCCAAACCAAACTACTACTACTACTACTAACAACTCACCGCCGCACCAAGCCGCCTGAGGCCAACACAGCTACGCACGCTCCTCCTCCACCCCAATCTATTCAAGACCTCCCTTTTTACACCCGCCCACGAAGTTCCCATTTCCTTTAAATCTTTCTTCATGACGTCTTCCCACCCCAGACGGGGACAATCTGCTTTCCGTTTAGCCCTAGATGGTTGGCCGAAAAGAACAATCTTCGGCAATCTGTCATCCTTCATCTACACAACGTGCCCTAAGCACCTCAACCTATCTTTAATTATAGCCATAGAGAGTGGTATTGAACCAAATTTTTCGTACAGCCTAGTAATTGAAATACAGTCAGTCAGCCAGGTACCCAGAACAATCCTTCCACTATGTCTCTGGAACTAATCTAGCAAATATTTCTCCAGTTTTCGAAGCATCCATGCTTCACAGCCATATTTGATCACTATCATCACTGTAGTTTCTAATAATATAACCTTGGCTTGTAGACATATTTTCCTATTCTTCCAGACTTTTTTAAACTGTGAAAAACACCCTGAGTCTTGGCTATTTTATTTTTAATATCTTCACTGCTCCCACCGTCTTTACCAATAATACTACCAAGGTAAGTTAAACTGCCATCCTGACCTAGCTTTTCTTTACCCAATGTAACATTTTAATCTTCACTTATTCCTAGCTTTAGTGACTTAGTCTTCCTAACATTAATTTTCAACCCAATTCTAGCACCCTGAACTCGTAAAACCTCTAAAACTTCATTCATTTTGTTCACATTTTCATCTAGGATGCTTAAATCATCAGCATCATCCAAGTCCAGGCGACTTTTTCCTCCCCATTTGATTCCGTGGTCTCCTATTGCCTTTCCTGTGCTGCTTAAAACAAAGTCCATCAAAATAATCCATATGAAGGGGGTAGAACACAATCCTGCTTAACTCCTGATTTTAAACGAAACCAGCTGCTAACCTCATTTCCTACCTTAACCGCAGCAGTGTTATTCTCGTACATAGCACTAATCACTTTAATGCACTTGTCTGGTATACAATACATGGATAAGACCTTTACTAAAGCTCTTCTATCAACAGAATCGAACGCTTGCTCATCATCTATAAAACTGAGGACCAAAGGTGTTTGAAAACTCAGGCACTGCTCAATAATTTGCCTAAGAGTGAAAATTTGGTTGATACATCCTCTAACTTTTCTAAAACCACACTGCTCTTCTCTTAAAATTTTGTCTACGGCATCTCTCAGTCTAAAAAGTATTATATTACTAAGTAATTTGCTATCTACACAGACCTGACTAATGCCTCGATAATTACCACACTCACTTTTATCCCCCTTCTTATAAAGTGGCTTAATTAAGTTAAACGATTTTAGTTTTCCTAAAATCGTTAGGTACTTCCCCTTTTTCAAAAATCATATTCATAATCTTTAATAACTTATTTCTAACCTCAGAGCCACCATATTTAAGAAACTCATTTACTACCCTATTAGCACCTGGAGCCTTATTATTCTTTAATCCTTTTAGTACTGTTGCTAATACCTCCTCACAAAACAACTCGTACTTCACATCCAAGGTATCACAAACTTTTTCATTTTCCTCTATATTTGTTCCTGCAACTCTATCTCTGTTAAGCAAGTTCTCAAAATGTTCGGCCTATCTCGCCTTAGTTTTTTAATTATCACTAATTGCGGCCCAATTCCTATCTTTTACTGCACCAAGTCCGGGTAGATTAGTCCTTCTCAATTTATTAACATGCAAGTATAAAATTTTACTATTATACCGTCTAGCTGCATCTTCCAGATCCTCGACAATTTCATCCATGGCGTCCACTTTACACCTCCTTGATTTATATTTTGATGATTTCTCCATTTTCCGTAAATTCCTTTTGTTTTCATATGATCTATCACTCAGATAATTCTTGTACAAGTCCTTTCTCCTTTCTATTAAACATAAATCTTTTCACTAATATTCTTAGCTGCAGTCCTAGCTTTCTTCCCTAAGACACCTTCAGCAACTTCACAAATTATGTTTCTAAAATTATTCCAACCATCTTCCACATTATCAACTTTTTCAACTGTTCCTGGAGAGTTTCTCTCAAATTCTCATCCTGGAGTCTACCAACATCACGACTTCCCGGGAGGTAGTTACCCTTCCGAAATTTCAGCTTTAAATTAACCCTTTACACTACTAGATGGTGATCTTTACTTTTAACATCAATAACAGCACTCCTATATACCCTAGCATCTTGTATTGATCCTGCCAGTCTTCAGTTTACTATAACACAATCAATAAGGTTTGCTGTCTTACCATCACGTGAATACCATGTTACCTTGTGAGCCATTTTATGACAAAACACCGTATTGGTAATAACTAGATTGTTATACCTACTAAATTGCAAAAGTCTGTATCCATTACTGTTTTCTTTTCCTACACCAAATATACCTAGGCTGGGATATCATCTATCCCTATTTCTACCAACCTGGACGTTAAAATCTCCGAATAAAAACTTCATATTTCTTCCTGGGACCCTTTCTATTTGCTCCTGTAACTGTAAGTAAAGTTCATCTGAGTCACCAGTGTTTCCGTCAGTCGGTTCTACAGGGGCGTATACTACTATAACTGATACCCTGAACTTTCTAGTCATAAAATGAGCAATTAGTATTCTATTATTAATACCTTCCCAGCCTAAACAAGACTTAGCAGCTTCCTTATTCATAACCAAACAGAAATTAAAATAAGTCAAACTGAAAACGATCAGAAATTAATCTGAGTGGGGTACTAAACCCTATGTTTTCTAAAAGCCAGATTATAATTTGTACTTTACTGAAATATTCTTTTAAATGTTTTCACTTTTATAACTTTGAGAAATAAAAATTAATTTCAGATTTAAAGGAATAAATATCAGCATATGTATACTAAACTAACAATGCACATTTTTTTCAGTAGATTCATTTAAATTTTTTTCAGAATGAGCAAGAGCTGCAGTATTAAGACTGTCAAGCTCTTGCTCCATGGATCAAGAATGTTACATCAGGATGGCAGTACTTTATAGGATAGTTTCTTTCTAACAATCAGAAGATACTAAATATAAAACAAAATATTTTTCAAAAGAGCGTAAGCATGGTTACCCCACATAGTGATTTTTTTAATATGTTTGGTAATTAATGTTTCTTCCAAATTAAATCTTTCTCATGATTTCCTCACATTTATGTATGTATCTATAATTTGCTACCTAGTTCAACTTTTTAAACGGGGAAATTGTACAGAAGTTAAAAAAGGTAAAACCATAATTTTCCAACCTAAAAATTTTAAAATTCTTCGAAAATTGTTTCTAAAAAAAAAAAAAAAAAAAAAAATACGGTGGCAAATGTAGTTTTTTTGCTGAACAGATTGATGTACTGCAAGTGAAAACTTATCGCAATTAAATTAAAACAGATCAGGGGGTTCCCCCTTTTATAGTAGTATTTATTAATTCGATATTTAGATAAGCACTATCTGCGTAAACATTAGTATAATACTAAATATAGTAGTGTTTTGTGATATATTAACATTCCCGTAGTAATGGTTTTTAGTATTCCTAGGACAATGTTCCTTTATTAGAAAAAAGTATCTTCTTGTCTAGACAAAACACTAAAGCAACGACAAGTAAAACATAAAAATTTCAAACTAGCCAACTTTTCTTTGGTTTTTGCTATTCTTATTTTGTCAACTATTAAGAAGAGTTTTGGGTTCCATTTCGAAGCCATCCCCAGAGTTAAAGGTTGTCTTCCTTAGCAATATGCGTTCATTAGAAAAAAATACCATTAAGCAGAGGGCTAGTTGAGATCTGTCAGAGATCAAAGTTTCAGAAATTAAAATAAAAAACGGATATGAACTTGAGTTGAAACGCAGCAATTTCGTTAAACAAAGCATAACTATTGCATCTCTCCAGGGAGTTAGTAGAACCTAGAGACACAACCCTTATTTGATAGACCTTCTTTGTAGGAAGTAAATAGACTCATAGACTCATAGACTCATTTATTTATAAACAACTATCGTAGCCGTGGCCGAAGCCCCGACTAAATGACGCTATTTAGTACATTGCATAAAACTGGTCACTGGCGGTTTAAATAACTGACAAAAAAAGGCACGAAAGAATTGCTGTGACGGGTTGTTCGACACTTTGGCGGCACTAGTTGATTTTTATGGCGGGTGTTGGCGGTGATAGGTGCAGGTGGGGGAAGCAACGAACGGTGTTTCTGGGACGAAAGAAGGGACTGCCCAAAATTGCACATTAACTGTAAGCGCCTATCACGCAACGTTGGCAGTCGTAAGGTACTAAGGGCAGCCTCATAAGAGTTGTAAACCTGGTTTTCAGATAGCCTGGATAGCCTGGTTTTCAGAAGGTAATGGCAGTTAAAACCTGTAGGTGTAACAACGAAGATTTAAGCACCAGTTAAAGGGATACTCTCCGTAAGAGCCGTCCTAGCCGAGTGGTAAGCGCTCCATACTTGGAATTCTAAGGTCAAGGGTTCGGTTCCTGGTGTCGATGGTTATTAGTTTTGGAATGGGTGTCAATGGTGTGACTCTGTAAGCTCAGCCAGAGTCGACCCAGCTCAAAATGGATACCTGGAGAAATCTGGGAGGAAGCACGGGAAGCGTTGGATGATTTGCCCCCAACCACGGATTGCACTTCTGGCCGAAGGCATCGAATCAGGAGATCGTTATCTATGCAACTCAGATGCGAAAAAGTTTTTTACGTTTTTAAAGTAAAGGGAAGCGTCGTGGAAGAAGTTTTTTATTTGGAAAAATTATCTTTCCAAATACAAATTTGGGACATCCCTTTGTCCCATATTTTTGTTCAGTTTTCCTTATTACAATACAAACTTTACCAGGTTTGATGCATATTTTCTCCTTTGTCCTTTTGCTTACTTTCTCTCTCTTTCTTTTACAATAATTCACAATGAGTTTTTTTGGCACTATATCTAAAAATTTAGTAGTTTTTTTTTAGCTGGTCACAGTAAGTTTTACAGAAAACATTCCTAAAAGACTCATTTCCGCTTCCTCTGATATTATAAAAAATTGTAGATATATCCTTTCGTTTCTGATACTTCTATAGGCAATATTTCTTTACCTTTCATTTATTAGGCTATTATTTTCTAGTTTCCTCACATCTTCATTGATACACAGCTGCTGTCTAGATGCTAAGGTCACCAATCGAATTTCACTACAATGTTTCCATTTTTTCACCTCGCTAACAAATTGACTTAACTGAGAATGCGTCCTTGATGCAAATAATATTTTGATCCCTCCACCAAGGTCTTCATTGATTTCATCATCAGAATCGTCATGTCCATAAGAATCCAGTATATCTTCGTCATCTTCTATCATTGTTTTATAGTTTATTTGTGGATGAAATTTAGACCTCTTTGTATCTTCCTGGTAAAAATACGAAAAACGGTTCATGTAATTGTTAAAAAATTCAAAGAAATAAACTTATATAAAAACCTACCTGGTTGTTTTTACCATCTCTGGTCCATATCAAGGCATTTAAAAGCTCAATCCTAAAATATGCACACTTCTTTTCTTTCCAAGGCAGTGATAGTTCGATAATATATCAGAATACTTTGTCTAAGTGACCAATAGTTCTCCTCACCAAAATATTACCATCTAAAGTATCCTCTACAGTTACAGTCAACGATTATGCTCAACATAAGCCCTCAAATTTTATTAGAAATTTTCAACTTCCACAGCGAAGATACACCCTCCTGTCCTCTTATATTCCCTCTGATATGCATCTATGTGCTTATGACTACTATATATAGGTGAATTCACCAGGATAAGATTGAGGTCAAAAGCAAATAATACATATGTTTCATACTAAACTCAAGTTTTCTTTATTTCCAGCGTTTGCCAAATGTTTTCAAGCGATCACCCTCACAATCTGAAATGAACAATCATTAGCCTACTTTAAAAAAAGCTTGGCTACTACTAACAATTACAAGAAAAAGAAGAGAAATTTGTTGAAAATTTTGCAACACACTCCAGGAAACCTTGCAAACCCCACCCCATTTTTAAATCTGCTCTAGTAAAATAAAAGATGATTCCACTTTGTAAGTTTGCTTGAATAAAATCAGGGAAGGGGGGGGGGAGGGGAGAGAACCTAAGATGAAGCGACTCACCATAGTTTCACCAGAATTGAAAGCTATTATCAGAAGCAGTACTGTAGTGCTACCTAAGCAAAGATTTATTTCTTGTGCCAATATTAGCTTTCAGGTAGGCAGTTTTACAAAATCAGGAAAAAAAATTTTATCAGGCCAAACTCCTTTGATAGCAGCATTGCAACAAAATGAAAGTTGATAAATGGCTAAGAGGAAGCAGTTTAAATTTCTGGTCTAATCAAACAAGAAACTTATTCAGAAAAATTTTTAAGCAAGTTCATCAAGAACATCAGATGGAAATAGATTAAAAAATATCTCCTGAAAACTTAAGATTTAAACTGATCTCAGCAAAAAAAGCTTTAGAGATAGAAGTCCCAGAAGCAAACGAAAAAAAAAAATTCCTTCACTACTGATAGATACGCAAGTCAAACCCTAAGATCAGGGAATTCTCTTTATGGAGAGTCCAAAATGCAAAGAAGTTCATTTTAGGTCATATTTTTTTGGGGCGGGGGGCTGGGGGATGTCCTTTTGGTTTTCCTTAGGGCAAGATTGTCGGTCTTAGAAACAATGACTAAGTACCAGTATAGCTCACCTTTAGTTTAGCTTGTTCTTTCTTCAAATTCTCTATTCGACTTCTATATTCCTCCCAGATCGATAGTTCACATCTGATGGCAGACAGCTTTTCAATTAGCTGACATTTTTCAGATGCATTCGAAAGCCAATCATCGCCCTCGCTTAGCCTTTCTATTTCATTTTTCAAACATGTTGCTTGTTCCTGTAAACTAGAAACTCGATTCTTCTCATAGTTTCGAAGCCATGATAGGCTGCCACAAATGATGCTCAAAGATTTACCCTTCAAAAATTATAAGGGATTATTCTCTATAGTATTGTCATACCCGAAACCGAGTGAGCACACCTGACACTTTTAAAATATGTTTTCCTTCGATGTTTGAGCAATAGCTTTTTCTGCAAAAGCTTTCAGATGTACTCATTCGTTTTAGGTATAGAAGGAAAATTATTAGCTAACCCAAGGGGTATATAACCAATGACTTCAGAAAATATGAGGCCGTAAAAAAAATAATTAAAAAATGCAAAAGCATATCTCTATATCGTAAGCAGCAACAGTTATAAGTCACTACGATAATCTATGGATAATGATGTACCGCCAAGACAAACCAAAAAGGAGGGAAGGGGTCCTAACATCGAACCGTCAGGAGCACGAACGTCAGGAACAGTACAAAATCCGTCATAGCATCGACAAAAAAAAAATCCGTCAGAACCTCGAACCGTCATAACATCGAAATTTTCAAACTTTGGTTCTTTGGGGTTTAGAGGGAAAAAGGTACCCAGGTTAGGTTAGGTTACATATTTAATATATGCTATTATTTACCCCTACCCCCTGATGTGCAAATATATAGTCGAAATTTGTTTCTAAACTATTATATACTTCTTACTATTATATACACTTATAATTTTTTTTTTTAGATGTTATGACGGTTCGAGGTTCTGACGGTTCGATGTTATGACGTTTCGTGCTTTTGACAGTTCGCCGAAATGGTAGCACCCCCAAAAGGATACACCAGTTGTCTTCTAAAACATATAAGTGATATAAGCTAAAAATGCTAACCAATATGGTATACAAATTGGAACTGTAAGAAAATTGTTAATTTTATTTCTGGATGACCAAGCTTTAGAATAATTATGTGAATATATATATATATATATATATATATATATATATATATATATATATATACCCCTGGGAAAAAGAAAAAAACAAAAAAACAAACAAAAAAAAACAACAAATAAACACGCATCTGTGATCTTTCTTCTGGCAAAAAATGGAAAATTCCACGTTTTTGTAGATAGGAGCTTGAAACCTCTACAGTAGGGTTCTCTGATACGCTGAATATCATGGTGTGATTTTCATTAAGGTTCTATAGCTTTAAGGGGGTCTTTCCCCCTTTTTTCGAAAATCAGCCAAATTAAGACCCCCTAAAAATTACAGAACCTTAATGAAAATCACACCATCATATTCAGCGTATCAGAGAACCCTACTGTAGAGGTTTCAAGCTCCTATCTACAAAAATGTGGAATTTTGCTTTTTTTTTGCCAGAAGAAAGATCACAGATGCGTGTTTATTTGTTTTTTTTTGTTTTTTTCTTTTACCCAGGTGTGATCGTATCGACCCATTGGTACTAGAATATCGTGGGAGGGATCATTGGAATGGACATTAAAAGTTCTAGTGCCCTTTTTAGGTGACCAAAAAAAATGGAGGGCAACTAGGCCCCCTCCCACGCTCATTTTTTTCCCATAAGTCATCCGATCAAAATTTTGAGATAGCCATTTTGTTCAGCATGGTCGAAAATATTACAACTATGTCTTTTAGGATGACTTAATCCCTCAAAGCCCCCAGGGGGAGGACTGAAAGTTATGAACTTTACCCAATGTTAAAATATAGTATTGGTTATTGGGAAGTATACAGACGTTTTCAGGGGGAATTTTTCTGGTAGTGGGGGGTGGGGGTGGGTCGGGGCTTATATGGGAGGATCTTTTCATGAAGGAAGTTTTCATGGGGGAAGGGACTTGGCTAAGTAGGGGGCGCCGGATTTCCCATCATTATTTAAGACAAAAATCAGAAATTAAATATAAAAAAAACAAGTTTTTCAACTGAAAGTAAGGAGCAAAATCAAAACTTAAAACGAACAAAAAATATTAGCTATATGATTGGGTTCACCTTCTTGTCAATACCTCCCTCTTTAAGCCAAAGATTTTTTAGTACTTTCTTCATAAGAGCTATTTGTTCTAATTAACGGCCTTTGTGATTAAGGGGTCGTTTTTAAAGAATTGGAACACAATTCGAACTTTAGCTTAAAGAGTAAGGTATTGACTAGGGTTACGTAGGTTAATTTGTAAATTACGTCAGAACCAAATTTAGAGACAGCCATTTAGCAAAAGAAAAGTAAAATTTTTATGCAAATTTTGTTTACTTATTCAATGACAATGAGCCAAAATAAAAGCTGCATTAACTAAAAAACGATCAGAAATTAAATAAAAAAAACAAGTTTTTTAAACTGAAAGTAAGGAGCGACATTAAAACTTAAAACGAACAGAAATTATTCCGTAATGAAAGGGGCTGTCCCCTCCTCAACGCCTCGCTCTTTACGCAAAAGTTTGACTCTTTCTCACAACTTTAATTTTTAAAAAAATAAAAGACTTTAGCGTAAAGAGCGAGGCGTTGAGGAGGGGACAGCCCCTTTCATATACGGAATAATTTCTGTTCGTTTTAAGTTATAATGTCGCTCCTTACTTTCAGTTTAAAAAACTTGTTTTTTTTTTATTTAATTATATACAGGAGTACATATGAGGTATAGAAAAGTACTTCTAAGGAATCATTGAAACAAAAATGATTAAACACAGTCTACAGTTTTTTTTTAAATATACCTGCTATTAATAAAATACATCATTTTTCGCTGTTATAACAGATACTCCGTTTTATATCTTCTGCTTGAGAAGCAAATCTTATGAGGGGACAATGGAGATATAATTATGATGCTAATAATTATTTAAAAGGTTACTTTGGCAACTGTTAAAAAAAAAAAAAAAAAACAACTAAAAATTAGAACTGGTTGCTGGTATAAACTTGCTTCCTTGATTTAAGTTTTCACTGTTTAACGATGAAGGATAGACCAAGAATTAAATAAAAACATATTTATTAGTGACATGATTTTTAAACACAAAAGATAACAATACAAAGCTGTAAACTACTTTAGATGAATTGTCTAAGAAACTGTTACTACTTAAAGTGCTGTTTTCCATAGAGTGAAGAATAACCCCCAAATAAATGGATTTTCCCTCCAACCTCTTCATAGCAAAGCGGAATTTTAGAGAATCAAAGTTCTCTTTTAACAACATAGCACTTAGTTATTTATCTTAGCTCTGGACTTTGTGAATCTGTGTTGTATGTTGTTGCTCACTGGCAATTTGCTGTTAAACAGTAATCAAGAACTCTTGGAAAAAGTGGGATCTAACATCTTACCGTTATATACGAATTCTTTGAATATACTTGTTTTAAGCTGTATTTATTGCAGCCTTGGAAGAAAACCAAGTAGAAGAAGTTGCACATGGAATATCTTTTAAGCAGGAGTCAGTAAGAAATTTTCTTTCCGAAGTGATGATTTTTTCTGCAATGCTAAGTTTCTGTAAAAGTGTTGCTTCCTTACCCCTGCTTTTGGGTATGGTGGTGATCATCAAACAGTTAGTTGGCTCATTAATTTACAAGTTAGTCTTTTGTTTCAGCAGGTTACTTATGGACTCTTCTGCTCCTAAGACTACATCTTCTTTTTTAGCACTGGTTCTGTGTTTTAAAAAAATCACAAGTTTTTTATATTCTACAAATATGGCAAAATATCAAGTCTCAGTTTATTTGACCTAGTTCGAGAGATTTATCTTGTTTATAATGTGATGTAACAACTTTTGTCCGTTTCAAGTTTCAACTTTGCTCTTTACTTCTTTAAGAAAACCCTTTTTTGTAAATGATTATTAATTTTATTTTCTGTATGATTTATGTTTTATTTATTAATTCATAACAATCACTGTTAAGTTTAAGTTTGGCTAGCTATTCATCTTAATTTCTTTTTGCTTTATATACATTTATTCATTCATAGTCACAAAATCACCACAGCTTCCTTGGAAGTAGGCTGCTTTCCTTCACTATGGTGTAAAGCCATGATAGCCCTTCTCCATAAGAAAGGTTCAAAAGCCCGTTTGCAACAATTAGTGACCAATCAGTCTTGTCAGTCATGCTGCTAAAATACTGACTTGGACATATCCTTTTCATCCTTAGGCATATCCTAGCAATGTGCTCAGTAGTTACCCCTGGAACAATCTCAGGCCAACATTGTCTACACTACCACCAGCCTTTTTGGAATGATCATCAAAACCCTAAAAACAAAAGCCATGCGCTGTTCGCATTAATCTGATTTCTAGGTGAACTCCCGCCTCTAGCTGAGAGGTGGTAATGTAGAGTGGGTAAAGGAATTTATCTACCTTGATAGCCAGCTCACCTCTGACAGTAACCACTCCAAAAACATGAAGAGACCCCTGGGAATTTGTGAACTCTAGTTGTAAAGCTCTAATGCCCATATGGAGAAACAAGAAAATAACAAAAACCCTTAAAGTGAGGCTATTCAACTTGCTCATTACTCCTATTATCATTTATACTTTTGAATTTTGTACTCATAGAATGGATGATCAATGTTGCCTCACTGCCTTTGCAAAAAGTCACTACAAAAAATTACTTAGAGAATAAATCCTTAAGAGAATAAAGCAGCAACAACTTAGATTGCTAGGACAAACCAAATATTGAGAAAGCACTCATCTCCTAAAGACAACATTTGAATGCCTTGATCACTGTTCTCACCCTATAGATCACCCTCCAAGGGGATGGAAAGACAATATATCATTGCTCAACATTCTGAATGCTCTTTGCCTGGCTGAAGATGGAATTTCACATAGGAGAGGGCATAAAGACTGATGAAAGAAGAAGCCCCAAATCCACCTTCAAGGACAGATAGACTTAATACAAGAGCCCCAAAGTTATTATACAGCTTTGTTTCAGTTTGGTTTTAATATGTTGGATTTTTTGGGTTTCCATTACTTTTTGTGCTTAATTTTCATCAACAATTAGCTCATAATGCCAAATAATATCAATTTGAAAAAAAAAAAAAATCAGCAATCTTTTGTGAGTAGCCTGGGGTTTATTCATGTATATGGGGAGGGGAACAAGGCTGGGACATAGTTAAACCGGAAGCATCTCTGAATAGCCAATAAGTAGGAATTTTGTGAATGTGAGGAAGTAAGAATTTTGTTATTATAACGTTTAGCATTACCAAGGCTGCTAAAAAAAATTGATCAGTTCACCATAGGCTATATTAGGTGAAAACCTAAGAACAAGCTTATACACAAAATCTGTTATATGTGTATTATGCTTGAATAGAGTTGTCATTTCCATCAGTGTAGCTCATAAGTCCAATGTTGGCGTTCAATTATTTGTCAAGTAGGCTATTGTTAAACAAACAGTGGTTTAATTGCTTTAAAGTATTGCAGTTGAAAACTGTGTTATTTTGGTAAAGTTAGAGGGTACTCTACTAAGAGATATGGAAATCATTTTCACATTAATTTTCTTTGGCTTACTAGATCAGTTTAATTGAATTTTAAACAACATGGCATCTAAAAACAATGTTTTACAGTAACTTAGGGGATAAAAAACGTCAACATTCTAAGAAACTTGGAAGACAAATGATAATGCTAGGTTTAAAATGTAAGCATAGTTAGGTCTGATCCCTATTAGACCAGGTAGTAAATTCGTGTTATTGGAAAGAAATTAGAAAAAAGAAGAAGTTTATTATTTAATCCCTACTGGATTCTCTTTTGAAAGATAATAATCGCTGCTGCTTCACCCTAGCTCTTCAAAAAGGCCAGAAATAGTCAAAGGAGGTCATAACTTGATTTTTTTTTTTCTTCCTATTTTGGTTGGTTTAAAAATTTTCTAGTGCTTATTTATCATCAGCAGATGGTTCATAATGCTAATTTGCAAAAAAAAAACAAAAAAAAAAAAACTAGCAAGCTTCTATTTGTAACCTAGGGGTTATATCTGGCTCCATGAAAAGTAATTCAGACTGGCTTTATATGGCATATGAACCAACTGTTCATCAGAACTAAACACAAAATATAATGTAAATCCATAAAATAAATAAATTTCTGCACATAGATTATGGCTATCTCTGGCCCAACTAAAACGGGGGGGGGGGGAGGCTTGGATGCAATAGCAGTGATTAGTATATATGGAAATGCCATTGAAAGGTATATTTCCTTTTGGTAACTTTGTCCCATCCTTCCCTTTGCCAAGATTCCTTTCCTTCTTGGGGGGGGGGGGGCAATTGCCTCTACCTCCAGATATTCTCAATGAAAAAAGAATGTCCCCCTCTCCATCTCCTGAATTTCGAAAGACCATTTTTTGTATCTCCAGTAAAATATACATTGAAAGAAAATCCTTGCCCTCCCATCTCCATTTTCACTCTCACTCCAGAGGCTAAGCTAAATATCCTAGAAAATTTCTTTAAAAGCATTTACCCCTACCCTTTCTTTTTCCCAAGAACAGTGACCTTTAATGGGATTTGACAAACTTTATGTTATATTCTGAAAGTTAAAAACTTTTAGAAATTGATCCAGAGTACACCCACAAGGCATAAGAAAAGTTTTCTGAGCCTCATAGCTTTGCTAGATCTTGATTCATAGGGTCAAAGCAGTTTAGACATGTTTTTGCAGTTTCCTAAGCCTTAGAAACAGAGATGCAGTAGATACAGGAACATTTAGACAGCTTCCCAGAGCATAATTTAAGCTCTGAATTTATTCTCAAAACCTAAATTTTACTTCCCTTAGCTCAACTACCATTAAAAATAAGGAAAACCTCATCTATAAATTTACTGCATTATACTTAGTTTTTGCTCCTTATCAGCAGTTGATTCATAGTCTAAAATAATGCCAATTTGAAACAAAAACAGGGGCAGGGGTTCTGGGATACAATTCCTAGCAAACAAGGAAATAGCAACTAGCTAAAGCAATATTACTAGCAACAAGGAAACTGTTAAATGGGGAATCTAATTGTACAACCGTTTAGTTATTATAGTGTTTAGTTCAGAAAAGAAATCTTGGTGCAAAATTACCATTAGATTCTCTTTTCAAAGCTTCTGTTGGGTACTGCCTTGTCAGTATTCTATATAGCCTACATGAGGATTGCTTTGGGGTACTTTTTCCAATATACAGAGGAGCTATAATTTTTCCTTAATTTCAAAATCAGCAGCCCTCTTCTATAAAATGATGTCAGGGTAGCATTCTTCTGTATACATTATTCTGAAGAATGCACTGCAATAATTTTCTTACCTTGTAATATGCACAAAATTTTTGCTACACAAATTTTTGGGGTTACTTCCTGCTTAATTTATGTTTTGTCTGCTATATTGTTTGTTTTGTGTTTTGTTTTATACATATATACAATTCTAGAATATCTGAAATAGGTAGGCCCTATTTGCAGATCTTTGTTGACAAAAAATGGCTGGCATATAAAAACATAGATATTTTAACTACAGGAGCATACAAAAAACTACTAGGGGATAACAACATTATTTTAAATAAAACCAAGATAAGCCTTGCAGGAAAACATTGACTAAAGTGGAAGCAGCTCAGAAAATCTGCTTAATGAATTGCTCCTGAATGTTATAAAGTAAGAACTTTGTTATTATTGTGTTTTCTTTGGAAGTGGCAACAGATAAGAATGTTACCAACATTAGTGCTATGCTAAATGCTATCTATGATCAAACAAAACACTGATGCACAAATTTTAGGAGTTCAGAATTCTGGTACTCAGGGAACAATTAAAACTATATGATTGAATTTCATACATGAAAGTAAAAAAATTTCTAATCCCTTGATGAGTAAGCTTTGAAACAGTAGCAATATTTCATTAATTTCAGTTAACATTATCTTCTTCAGAGCCAAAACATATTTTTATTGCCAAATGACAAGTGTATTACCCAAACCCTAGACCAGTGGTCAGCAGCTTAAGAATTGTAGTCGCATCCAGGTTATTTGTCATGAAGGTATGAATCTTGAGAAACCCTTTGTCATTTTGATTATGCAAATTCTACAATCAAAATCAGCTTAAAAAATAGAGCAAACAGATTAAAACTTCTATTTACAAACCTGTCAGCATGAATCATTTGTAATCTAAAGTATTCCCCAGTTCATATCCACATTCTAACCCAAACACATTTTAAAGGTTTGTTATTAGTTTATTCCTTAGAAAAATTTGTAATATAGCCCATGAGTAGCAGTGCTACTTTATTTTCACATGCATCACACCCACAGTGTTATCAAACTATTTAAGATGGAATTTGTACATGTAGTCTGCTGGACAAACATGAGAAGGAATAGCTTGAGGACAAGTTTGTAAAATAGATTTATATTGACAGATGTAGTAGTCCTATGTGTGTAGTAAGACATTTAATTTGCCATTTATCAAACATCATTGATAGTTAGCTATTTGATCTTAAATCAAAACTATATGTATTTATGTTTGCCATATGGAGGTTGTTTAACAAAGGATTGTGAGCTGTTGAACGCACATGCTCTTTATAAATTTATTTCACCACATCTTGATCAAAGCTAATTAGGCTGCAGTAAAATTCTAGATGAAGTAAATTTGTCTTTCTTGGAAAGCAGTTGAGGAGGGTGAGTGAACACTCAGGAATGTATCCAGAGCCTCAATGATCCCCTGCAAGGGTATTTTGAAGTACCTACCTCTACCCCTTCCCCCTCGAAAGAGCACTGATATCTGATGACCTTTTAAAACTTACCTTAAATTGCATTGTTCAGCATATAAGGAATTATCCTGTAGTTGCTGGTTAGTGAAGATGTTGAGCCAATTGCATCAGCTGCATCTCATTCTTGAAGCCATGGCTTGGAAGACCAATCATTGTCCACAGCTCCCTTGAAGGCCTCCACACTAGGGACAGAGACTGTTCCCTTACTTAGGGTGTTGCAGAGTCACATAACTCAATTCGGGAAGAAGTTGTTCTGTAGTCTGGTGTTGGGTTTTTTGCAGTACAGCTTCATAATGTGTCCTCTAGTTCTTGTTGACTGAGTGAGCATATTTTGTTGCAAGGACTGAGTAAGCAGCATTTTGTATGCTGTGATGACATCCCCACACTTCTGTTGATAGGAGAGGATAGGAATCTATAACTTCTCCAGACAGGATGGACAGTACAGGCTTTTAGAATCCACTATTGATTTAGTTGCTCACCTTTGGACACTCCCTAGTTTTTTCTTGTCACCTTTATTTAATGGGGTTGCCATACACATTCCAAATTCCAGTATTGGTTGAACAAGTCCTTTGTAGAGCTTTGACATCAGCTTTGGTGACCTATTGTGGAGCGTTCTTTTTACAATTCTCAGCGTCTAGAGAGCTTTGGAGGCAACTGACTGAGCATGTTGGTCAAACTTCAATTCTTCATCTGCAAGTATACCCAGGTCTCTTTCAGCATGGGGGGAGCCAACCATTTGCCCAACACCATCTATTCTACACATGTGTGCTGTTATAAAGTGAAACTTTGAAAATGGATACATTGCTCAAACAAGCAACAAGGAAAGTGTTTTGAATCTTATACCTTGGCTTAGACCTAGGCTAGTCCTCATTTATAAGGCTTTAAGATTTGATAATCTATTTGTTGAATTTGAGATAAAAAAGGCTTTATATGGCTTAAAATCCTGATGAAAAAATCCAGGTGGGGTAAATTTTAAACTTACCTCTCATTTACATCATAAATAAAATTTACCTCCACCACCCTCCCTTAATGTGCAAATATATACCCTGAATTGGTATATATAGGGGTAGGGGTCAAACACATTTCCAACAAAAATGATTATTATATTTGGAAAAAGAAATAAAAAAAGGCATCTAGTGGTATGTTTACTTTATTTTTAAGTCAATAGTATGAACTGTGAAATGCCCCCACCCCCTAATGTGCAAATATATACCTTGAATTGGTACATATAGGGGTGGGGGTAAAATTCATTTCTGACAAAAATGATAACATGTTTCACAGAAATTTAGATAGGCATATGCCTGTCATCTATGCAACCTTTTTAGTCATAAAAATAAAGAAAGAGTAGGATAGAGATAGTTTCCTGAATCTTTGGTAGAGATACATTCCTGAAAGTTATATTTGCCTAACTCAGTTCCTTTCCAATATAAAAAGAATCTGTCAACAAGAGATGGTTAAGGTTGCAAAATCAACAATACATATGTTTTATGTATAACATTTCATGTCCTAACTATAGCTCTTCATTTGATTTTTTACCTAGTTTTAAAAAGGTTACTTGGTGTTATAAATTAAAAAGGCACCTGATCACTGCTGTAGACTATAAACAAGGGTAAAGTTCTATGAAATTGTATTATTGAGTTAGGACAAAAGTGAATGCACCATTCAATGCCTTTTTTTATGCTGATTACAAATATAATAATCATTTCTATTGGAAATGAATTTCAGCCCCCCCCCTATATATGCCAATTTGAGGTTAGGTTAGGTATAGCCTATATAGGCGCGGGGGCTGAAATTCATTTCCAATAGAAATGCTTATTATATTTGTAATCAGCATAAAAAAGGCATCGAATGGTGTGTTCACTTTATTCCTAACTCAAAAATATGATTTCGCAGAACTTTGCCTAAACAAGAGCTTGCTGATTCTGTTTTTCATTTTTTTTTCAATTATACAATTTATATATAACAAAAACATACAGTGCCTGTAGGGCTTTCAAATATGCCAACAGATGAATCTTCACATACAGTGTAGAGCCCTCTCATAAACTCCAATTGGATGGAATATGGCTGAAAAGGAAAGCCATAGCTATCTGTTTCTAGCATTACAAAGTGAAAGTTTCAGAATGATTGGCAAATGGTACTTTTTTATAAATCGATTCTAATTCCAATCACCTAACCTCGTTGTTAAAATTTAAAGTTTGAAAAATTAACGCCATCTACTAGTACGGTCAGGGCTTCCACTATCCCCGAATTGTCGGGGATTTCCCCGAAAATCTATGTGTCTCCCCGAAAATATGTATTTTTCCCCGAATCCCCGAAATTTCCCCGAAAATCACTCAACCACGGTCTTACCACCAGTAACTACTCCTGTCATAGATAACTTTACATACTATAATTTTTAAATTCTCTCTTGTTTGTTGTTTTTTGTCTCCTGTGTTACTTTGTACGAGAATCAGACCGATAAGATTTAATTATAGACGGTTCTTTATGATTGCAATTGCATCAATTTCTTTTATTTAGATTTAATAATTCCGAACGCAGTATTCCAAATGCTATAAGATTCTTACATTTACATCATTCGTGGTCAAGTATCTTGACAAAATTAGCCAAGAATTATACTTGAAGTTGTTTAACGGAACGCTCAGTTAGATTCTGGATTTTGAAACTGAACTTCTAAAGAAAGAGAATTGTTTTGAAAGCCGAATCATAAGTTTAAATTTGGTTTTCTTTTGCTATTTTAGATTTTGGACATACTGTATTAATGTTTAATACTTGATAATTGAACGCATATCATATTGAAGGAATTTATCTTTTTGACAGAACTTCTTACAATTTAAATTTTTGTTTCATTCGGTGTAAAATTTAAGTTCTTTTCTTTTTATCTGAGACTTGTATTTGTCATACCACCCTTTATCCTCAAACGTATTCACCCAGCACTCCTTCGCAATTATTATTCTGAACCATTCATCCGTGTAATATTTTCAGTGGGCGTATTATTTTAAACTGCAGTTTTAGGAATTTTTTACAGTCTTACAAACCTGTTAGTTAGGCAAAGGAAATTTTAAGGAAAATATATTCTGCTCAAATTTGGGATAGCCAAGTAATTTTTTCTTAATTTCCAAGGCCTACCTTTACAACTTCTAATGCTTTAACAATTAATAACCCTGTATGAAGGCTAATTCTGAGATAAATTTTTTTTTTAAAGAAAATGTGGTATAATTTATTTCTTCCCAAGAACTATCCCTAAATATGATCTTCTTACCATAAAAAATTTGCAACTCTCTCCCCCTCCTAATGAGGCAAAATTTAGCTACAGACTATGTAAAAGGTCGAGGAATAAAGGATTCAAACGGAAGTAACCCCAAAAATATTATCCATAAGAAAACTTACCATACAGCTTAAAGTAAAAATTTGGGTATTAGGATCATATGTTTTCTTGTCAAGTTTTAACTATTTTCGAACATATTTATCGCGAGAAGTTGGTTAATAATGCCAAATAATGTCAGTGAGAAGTAAAAGAATTAGTAAATTTTATATGATTTATAGCCTACAGCTATCATGTCCAGGCATTAGATGGGCTGATATAAAAATGAGACTGCAATAAGTATTATATTTGGAATATGGATGGTCACAGGGTTGGTGGGAGGGTTGGGGGTTAATTGCTGACTATATAGTAATTATGAGGTAACCAAAAGAAAGAAAAGCATAGTAGAAACGAGCAATGAAAAAAATGTATGTTCCGAGGGGGTATTTTCCGCACGGGGGTGGGTATTTTCCGATGGTATTTTTCGCGGGGGATATTTTCCGCTGGGGTATTTTCCGTGGAGAGTATTTTCAGCAGGGGAGCATTTTCTGCGGGGTATATTTTTGTGAGGAGAGGGGGGTATTTTTTGTTTTACCGTGGGATGATTTTTTTTATGGGGGGGGGGGGGTAAACACCTAAGTTCTTAGAAGCAGCATGAAAAACCAACAATGTCTCAATTGTCGTCAAAATTCCCTTTTTAATTTAAGTTTAAATTTACTTGTTTAGTTTAGTTCTTGTTTAATTTAAGTTTTAATATTACGCTGTACTGATAGGTTGAATTTGTCTATTTAATTTACATTTCTAGAAACTGCAAAAAATATTTGTTTTTGTTTTTAAATATTATTAATGAATTTCTGAGATTAATGACTTAATAAAAAATTGCTACTGGTATTTACAGTTCACATGTGTTCACTATTTTTCTTCTTTTTTTTGAAAACAGTTTTGAAGTTGTTGCCGCAATATCAGCAATAAATGTTTTCAGCTTTGGGTTCCAATCCCAGGCTCTGGCTCTAAAACCTATTTTGTAAAAGGCTTGATTTACTACGCAGATACAAGCCCTACTTGAGCCTGAAAACGAAGCTAAAACCAATTTTGGCTCCCAAATTTTCGCAACAAAATTCCATTTTGATTTTCCCCCGAAAATCTCCGAATCTTGAGGACTTGTCCCCGAAAACTCCCCGAACTTTTAAGACTTGTCCCCGAATTTTAATTTCCGAGAGTGGAAGCCCTGAGTACGGTATCGAATTAAGAGCAAAACGTGGCCCGTGGAAAATATAAGAAACGTGTCATGAAAAAACTGTCTATTGAGAAAATTGACATTTCAAGTTCAAGCTGATTCGGGAAAAGTAACTAATGTTTTGGTTAGTTTTAACAGCAAAAGTTTACCGTGAAAACAAATTTATGAGAGTTACGATTAAGAGCCGTAAATGTCGGAAAGATGTTGTCGAAACATAATGAAATATGCCTGCTTTATAGATATAGAGCATGACGTTTACACCGGCTCCGCTAAACCAATCTGAAAAACCCCAACCGTATCTCTGAATCCAAGATGAATCAACTTAAGATCAAGCTTCAACTCTGAGTTGCCGCGCGTATCATGCAATTATACAACGGTAAATGGAATTCTCCTATTATCGTGGCGCCAAAAAAGAACGGAGAAATGCTAATTAGTGCGGACAATAGAGAACTCAACTGTGTAACGAAGGATAAGATTTATCAAATGCTAAGAGCCGATCAATTGACACGGAAGTTCACAGGTTCAAGCTGTATCCTGATATTTGCAATACTCGCAGGTGTGTATATTGGAAAAATAAAAATCAACAAAGCAACCAAAAGGGAAGTGCTCATTCATTTCGCATTTTGGATTGTTTGAATGGACAGTCTTACAATTTGGACTAAAGAATGTTCCGTTTTATTTTCACAAGGCTAGGGATGAAATGCTTAAGGACATGTTGGAATTCGTGAAAGCTTTCATCGACGTCTACACTTCTTAATTTTTACTTGATACGCATCTTAACTATCTTTGACCAGTTCTTGAGACACAGAGGGAAAAAGTGGCTACCGTTGGACCGAAGAAAGCTGGGGTTGTTGGAGAACTAGTACAGTATTTGGGAATTTACTATTAGTTCTGAATATCTTCTTCGTTTAGCAAAGTCGAAGCCATGAAATCTCTCTCAAGACATTCCCAAGAAGTCACAGGTGAGATCGTTCCTTGGATTTACTGGATATTACCAAAAGCTCATAAAGAATTACGCCTTTGTACCCAAGCCTTTACCAGATCTGACCAAGAAGGACATTCCCGACAAAATTCCTTGGGGATCACATGACCGACAGACTTTTAGTAATTTGAAGAGGGTATTATTTTACAACTAATATTCTGGTGTCCAGGTTATTCAAAAATGTTCAACCTGCAAAGAAATTCAAGTGGTTTTGCCTTAGGTGATGTTATTTCACAAGATCCTGCTCAACAGCGTCAAGTCAATGGACCGACGTCTAGCAAGAAGGTCTGCTGAGTTGTAAAAATTTAATTTTGACGTTTAAGCTCGTCCCAGGAAATCTGTAGAATTTCTTATTTTCTTTTTTGAATGTTTCAATTAAAAGGGCGGGGGAGGGATATGCTACAAATGTACTCATTTTAAAATTTATTTATAGTTGTTTTATCATTTTTAGAGTTGGCTAACCGCTTTGAAGCTCTCCAAGTGCAAGCGAACGACAAGCAAACTCAAAGTTTGGATGAAGAGTGGTTGACCATACGTAATGCAGTCCACGAGGCTGCGGAAGCTACAATAGGCTATCGCAAAAGAATATCCAAAAAGTGGATGTCAACACGCACAATTCAGTTGGCTGAGCACAAGCAACAGATAACGGACAGAAAATCGGAGTTGTTCAAACGCTTGAGAAGAGAGTGCCACCAGTCAGCTAAAAATGATAAGAAACAGTACTGGGAGAAAATCGCTGAAGACATGGAAGCCGCTGCCTCTAGGTCGGACATCAGGAAGATTTATCAGCTCCTAAAATCAATCAGAAGTAAATCAAATAAGCCTACTAGTACATCCGTTAAAGATGAAAACAGCAAGTTACTCTCGAATAATACTAAAATAATAAATCGCTGGAAGGAGCACTTTGACCAAACTACTTATCCAGCACCAACTCTCCACAGCAATAGACGATAATCAGCGCTGCCACAATCCAACTCGTAGCTCTGATGGAATGCAGGAACAAAACTCTCCCAGCAGTATTTACAATGACGTGAATGTGGTTACGCCCACGTTGAAGGAAGTCCTACAAGCAATCAATTGCCTTAAAATCAATAAAGCCCCTGGTCCTGATGCTATTCTAGCTGAACTTTACAAGTATGGAGGGATAGCACTTGCCAGCAGGATTCATAAACTAACTTGTCGTAAATGGGAAGAAGAAAGGGGCTAAAGGCAAAATGAAGCAATTATCCCGGGATTTCTCTCATATGCAGTGCTGCAAAAATATTTGCCATAGTGCTACATAATTGTTTTCGTTTCCAGCGCAACGCAAAGACAAGGCCCAGTCAATCGGGATCCCGCCCAGGCATGGGATCGAATTGACCGACTATTTATTTTAAGACTAACCCTTGAACACAGGGCAAAAGACCAGAAACCAACAGTGTCTCTATTCATAGATTTTATTACAGCTTTTGATTCTGTTCTAAGGGATGGAATCTGGAAGGCCACGACAGAGGATGGAGCATAGTCAGACTTATCCAAGCATACTAACAGCATACACGAGCCCAAATTCAGATGGGTGGAGAACTCTCCTCGATGTTCCAAATTGATTTTGGTGTCCGACAGGGATGTATATTGTTTCCCGTCTTATTTCATTTCGTGATCGACTGGATTATGACCAGAGCAATGACGACCTTTTCAGGCGTTGAAGTAAGTCCCAATTTTGTGATCACCGATCTGGACTACGCCGACGATATTTGCTTGTTAGCTGAATCTTGTCCAGAAGCCCGATCTATGCTATCGATGGTGGATGAAGAATCCTCTTTGGTTGGCCTAAAAACAAGCTTCCAGAAGACAAAAGTCATGGCGTCCGGTATATCATCTCAAGAACCTCTAATTTTACAAGAACAGTCACCCATTTACGCGAGACATGAGTTTAAGTACCTAGACTCTCTGCTAAACCCAATAAGGAGGATGCACATCTGAAATACAGTCAAGAATTGATTCAGCAGCTGGAGTCTTCACCCAGCTAAATCACTCTCTATAGAACCAGAAAAATATTCTCCTGAAGATAAAAATAAGGAATTGCCAGGCCCTTGTTCGGTCTGGCTTACTATACGGCTGTGAGACATGGACTATAAAAGCATCCGACATTCAAGCCTTCAAAGTATTTGACCATTCATGTTTAAGGAAAATCATTGGCACTAAACTCCGTGATCGTGTCAGCAATGTCGAACTCCGCAAAATCTGCTATCAGCGTTCTGATTTGGCCACTATAATTAAACAAAGAAGACTTCAATGGTTCAGCCATACACTTCGCCGCCCACATCACACCTTTGTCGATAAAGTTCTCAGATGTACACCTCTTTTGGGATGGACAAATCGACATGGGGGACAAAAGAAAACGCGACTCGCCTGTATCAAGGCTGACCTAGACCCAATCAGTGGCTTCAAGAAGTATGGACGAAGATGGGAAAAGTCCTGGCTCGATTTGATTGAGCCACTCGCAAACGACCGAGATTATTTGCTTACTGCAATGACAAAGTTACTGGACGCCAGGGAGAGCGGAGATGCTTGAGTCCTGCTACAAGTACAAGTAGAAGTCTTATCATTCAGTATTATTCCATTAGCTTCTT
Source organism: Artemia sp. Qi Xiang Cuo (assembly GCF_049724085.1). Taxonomy (NCBI): domain Eukaryota; kingdom Metazoa; phylum Arthropoda; class Branchiopoda; order Anostraca; family Artemiidae; genus Artemia; species Artemia sp. Qi Xiang Cuo. The sequence continues at coordinate 26,480,456 of NC_142810.1, read as the reverse complement.
AATGGATAGCATTAAATTTGACACTTAATTGTAGTTTCGCAAAGTCCGATTTTTGTCGATATGGTATATATTTTACGTCAATGATGTAATGCAGGGCATTTAATTTTAATATTTGCCATCGAAATGGCTCAGTATGCCCTAATGTGTCAAGTTGGCTTGTGATTTTGCTAAGCGGATATTGATAAATGAATAGGCGAGAATTTTGTATATTGTTAAGTCGAGTTTTTGGTAAGATGCTGGATTAGAAGAAAATTTTATTTAATTGAAAAGAATTTTACTAATTCAGTAAGTTGAATCGTTGAATAGTAAGGTTGATTAACCGTTAGAAGGTTGAATAGTATTATGAGTTTCAAAGTAAATATGCCATATTTAAATGTAAAATTTTAGCATTATATTAAGTAACGTTGTTAAATGTATAGCCAGTCATTGAGAGGGAAATGAGTAATGTTGTAGAGTGTTAAGTGCTCTCATTTCTCAGTTTTTTTTTCAGTCAATTGTTTTATCTATCCGAAGATATTGAATTACACACATGCCAAGCTAGCCCAGAGTTCTGATTCTGAGAAAGGAGTAGAATATTAATAACGGATGATGGCCTTTTAAGTATATATTGGTAATATGCAACGTCAAAGTGCTGTTTCCTTCCCTTTTATACCACGAAACATTGAAGCTTTTTTTGTACCACAAAATAAAATGTTTTATTTTGTACAATTTTGCACCACATTAATTTGAAGCTTCCTTCGTAATAGCTGACATGCACTTATGCATCACTGTGCTATGAAGTATACCTGTTTAGTTAAATCAAGTAATAAAATAAAAATTATTAAAATAAGCATTAAAATAAGAAGGAAGCCATCACTCCGTAGCAACCCTGTTTAAGCTTAGCGTAAACGAAAGAACATGACAGATAAATCCTCCACCACCAGACATGCCCTTTTTTGTGTTAACGTGAAAGTTCAAGGAGAGTTACACAATTTGGACATTGGAATGCGCTCTTCTAGGCCTATGATACCCCCTCCCTACTTATACAATGATTCAATGTCATGGTTAAACCGAGCAATAAGATGATAAATGTCTGTATTTACCATTAATCATCTTAAATGGACTAGACTAGTAACTTTTCAGGTTCGAATGCACCACCATGTGCCATTATTTTCTTTCCAACTTGGAAGATCAACAGGTAGGATTTGATACTCATAAATCAATTAGGAAATTTCAGAATTGTCAATCGATGGCAACTTCAGCCCTCCATGGGACCAAATCATAGTTTGGTACCACAAAATGGCAAAAAACACCACTCTTCCGTGGAAGAATTTTTCGGTCACTGAAAATAAAATGCACTACAATTTTCAAGTTCCGTTCAAATGAGCCACCTTACGATGTTTTAGGAATATTATTTTCACCCTTTCACGTCTGGGGGAAAAACGACAAATAAACACGCATCAGTGATCTTTCCTCTGGGAATAAATTCAAAATGCACATTTTGCAAAAAGAAGCTTCAAACGTCCACAGTAGGGTTCTCTGATATGCTGAATTTGGCATTTTCGTTTTCATTAAGACTGTTTGACTTTTTGGGTGTATCTACCCCCCTTTTTCAAAAATCAGGTAAATTAGCTCAGGCTCTTAGCTTTCGGTTTGTATCATGAAACTTAATGAGTTTTTATGTATTTGGAATCTGTATAGCAAACCAATTCTTTGGTTCCCACATAACTCAACCATCATAAAATCCGTTAATTGTTATCAAAATTCATTTTTTTAGAGTTTTGGTTACTATTAGGCTTAGTCGCTCTTCATTGACCGTTCGATACCACGAATTGTTTGATTTCGGCTGTTTTTCATTGCCTAGCGCAGAAACCAAGTGAGTATATTGCTTTTGTTTCCTAAAATTTAACAATTCTCCCACTGGTAAGGAAAAAGAAGAAGAAGAAGAAAAAAAAGCAATGAAAATCACTCTTTGTGCTTTCTTGGTACCACAAATTTGGCCCGTGATAAAAATCAGAATTTTTTAATCAAGAGAAAAAAAAATTGCTTTAACGTTGATTAATCTTTTCCAAATAGCTCATCACACCATAGAACATCCGTTTCTTTGTGTAAAAATGTGCCCACGAGTTTCATCATGTTGGAAATTAAGAATTGTTAAAAATTTTATTGTTGAGGTGCATGTTAGCTAAAAAGGAAATTAAATAGCTTTCGATCTGTGTAAAACTCTATTTAGAAACGAGCCAAGTCTCGAGTTAATGCGAAAATGAGCTTAGTATAGAATAGGTAAAAAAACGAGTTAGCAATTTACTTGGAGCTAAAACGAGCTGAAGTTCTGGCTGTGTTTAAAAAGGGAGCCAAGTCTTTGGTTTATTAAGCCATATCCCACTATAAGTGTTTTAGCTGAAAATTATTGCCGTTGTTAAGTAGCCATGAGTAGAGAGGCCTCAATTGATCCCAACATGACCACGTGTTTTATGGTTTTCTCAGTGAGAATGAAAAAACAGGAACTTTCTCACATTTTTTGATGTTAAAATAAATTCATGCCTGTTTTTTTTTTTTTTACAGTAAGAATGAAAAAACAGGAATTTTCTCACATTTATGGATGTCAACAACAATTCATGTCTGTTTTATGGTTTTTGTCAGTCAGAATTTAAAAACAGGTACTTTCTCACTTTTATGGATGTAAAAAGCAATTTATGTCTGTTTTATGGTTTTTGTCAGTGAGAATGAAAAAACAGGAACTTTCTCACTTTAATGGATGCCAACATCAAATTATGTCTGTTTTATGGTTCCTTTCAGTGAGATTGGAAAAACAGAAACTTTCTCACTTTGATGGATCATTGAGTCTAGCGGGTGACACATGAGACATAACAAAGGACACGTGACACATGACACGTGACACATGACACATGAAACATGACACATGAGACATGACACATGAGACATGACACATGACACATGACACATGACACGTGACACATGACACATGACAAATGACACATGAAACATGACACGAAACATGACACATGACATGACGAATGACACATGACACATGACATATGACACAAGAATGACGTAATCAACTAGGACAAATGGAGTTTCTGAGAAATTGATTACATAATCGGTAGAACCATATCAAGAGGTCGTGACAGGGGTCCATATATGGACATAGAATGACGTAATTGACTAGGAAAACGGATTTCTGAGAAATTGATTACATAATCAGTAGAACCCTATCAGAAGGTCATGACGGGAGTCCATACATGGGCATAGAATGACGTAATCGACTAGGACAGTTGGATATCTGAGAAATTGATTAAATAATCGGTAGAACCCTATCAGAAGGTCATGACGGGAGTCCAAAAATGGGCATTGAATGACGTAATCAACTAGGACAGTTGGAATATTTCAGTAGTGGCATTTCGTGGTTTACTTTGTCACAGTTACATTCTCTTGATTTTTCAAAGTTCATTTTGAATTTCTTTCGTTGAAATGCAAGGGTTGGAATATTTCAGTAGTGTTTTGTTGCGGCTTACTTTGTCAGAGTTACATTTTCGTGATTTTTCAAAGTTCATTTTTAATTTCCTTCGTTGAAATGTATGAGTTGGAATGTTTCAGCAGTGGTTTGTTGTGGCCTACCTTGCCACAGTTACATTCTCTTGATTTTTCAAAGTTCATTTTGAATTTCTTTCGTTGAAATGCAAGAGTTGGATTATTTCACTGCTGGTTTGTTGTGGTTTACCTTGTCAGAGTTACATTCTCTCGATTTCTCAAAGTTCATTTTGAATTTCTTTCATTGAAATGCAAGAGTTGGATTATTTCAGTACTGGTTTGTCGTGGTTTACAATTTCACAGTTACATTCTCTTGTTTTTCAAACTTCATTTTGAATTTCTTTCAGGGAAATGCAAGAGTTGGAATATTTCAGTTGTGTTTTGTCGTGGTTTTCCGTGTCACGGTTATATTCTATTGATTTTTCAAAGTTCATTTTGAATTTCTATCGTTGAAAGGCAAGTTGGAATATTTCAGTAGTGTTTTGTCATGGTTTACTTTGTCACAGTTACATTATCTTGATTTTTCAAAGTTCATTTGAATTTCTTTCATTGAAATGCAAGGGTTGGAATATTTCAGTAGTGTTTTGTTGCGGCTTACCTTGTCACAGTTACATTCTCTAGATTTTTCAAAGTTCATTTTGAATTTCTTTCGTTGAAATGCAAGAGTGGGATTATTTCACTAGTGTTTTGTCGTGGTTTACCTTGTCACAGTTACATTCTCTTGATTTTTCAAAGTTCATTTTGAATTTCTTTCATTGAAATGCAAGAGTTGGAATATTTCAATAGTGTTTTGTTGTGGTTTACCTTGTCACAGTTACCTTCTCTCGATTTTTCAAAGTTCATTTTGAATTTCTTTCATTGAAATGCAAGAGTTGGATTATTTCAGTAGTGTTTTGTCGTGGTTTACCTTGTCAAAGTTACATTCTCTTAATTTTTAAAAGTTCATTTTTAATTTATTTCATTGAAATGCAAGAGTTGGAATATTTCAGTAGTGTTATGTTGTGGTTTACCGTGTCAGACTTACATTCTCTCGATTTTTCAAAGTTCATTTTGAATTTCGATCATTGAAATGCAAGAGTTGGAATATTTCAGTAGTGTTTTGCTGCGGCTTACCTTGTCACAGTTACATTCTCTCGATTTTTCAATGTTCATTTTGAATTTCTTTCATTGAAATGCAAGAGTTGGAATATTTCAGTAGTGTTTTGTCGTGGTTTACCTTGTCACAGTTACATTCTCGTGATTTTCCAAAGATCATTTTCGATTTCTTTCGTTGAAATGCAAGAGTTGGAATATTTCAGTAGTGTTATGTCGTGGTTTACTTTGTCACAGTTACATTCTCTTGATTTTTCAAAGTTCATTTGAATTTCTTTCATTGAAATGCAAGAATTGGATTATTTCAGTTGTGTTTTGTCATGGTTTACCTTGTCACAGTTACATTCTCTTGATTTTTCAAAGTTCATTTTGAATTTCTTTCATTGAAATGCAAGAGTTGGAATATTTCAATAGTGTTTTGTTGTGGTTTACCTTGTCACAGTTACATTCTCTCGATTTTTCAAAGTTAATTTTGTAATTTCTTTCATTGAAATGCAAGAGTTGGATTATTTCAGTAGTGTTTTGTTGTGCTTTACCTTGTCACAGTTACATTCTCTTGATTTTTCAAAGTACATTTTGAATTTCTTTCATTGAAATGCAAGAGTTGGATTATTTCAGTAGTGTTTTGTCATGGCTTACCATGTCACAGATACATTTTATTAATTTTTCAAAGTTCACTGTGTATTTCTTACGTTGAAATGCAAGAGTTGGATTATTTCAGTAGTGTTTTGTCGTAGTTTAACTTGTCACAGTTACATTCTGTTTATTTTTCTAAGTTAATTATGAATTTCTTTCGTTGAAATGCAAGAGTTGGAATATTTCAGTAGTGTTTTGTCATGGTTTACCTTGTCACAGTTACATTCTTTGATTTTTCAAAGTACATTTTGAATTTCTTTCATTGAAATGCAAGAGTTGGAATATTTCAGTAGTGGTTTATCGTGGTTGACTTTGTCACAGTTACATTCTCTTAATTTTTCAAAGTTCAGTTTGAATTTCTTTCGTTGAAATGCAAGAGTTGGATTATTTCAGTACTGGTTTGTTGTGGTTTACTTTGTCACAGTTACATTCTCTCGATTTCTCAAAGTTCATTTTGAATTTCTTTCATTGAAATGCAAGACTTGGATTATTTTAGTACTGGTTTGTCGTGGTTTACCATTTCACAGTTACATTCTCTTGTTTTTTCAAAGTTCATTTTGAATTTCTTTCATTGAAATGCAAGAGTTGGAATATTTCAGTAGTGTTTTGTCGTGGTTTACCTTATCACAGGTACATTCTCTTGATTTTTCAAAGTTCATTTTGAATTTCATTCATTGAAATGCAAGAGTTGGAATATTTCAGTAGTGTTATGTCGTGGTTTACTTTGTCACAGTTACATTCTCTTGATTTTTCAAAGTTCATTTGAATTTCTTTCCGTGAAATGCAAGGGTTCGAATATTTCAGTAGTGTTTTGTTGTGGCTTACCTAGACACAGTTACATTCTCTTGATTTTTCAAAGTTCATTTTGAATTTCTTTCGTTGAAATGCAAGAGTTGGATTATTTCACTAGTGTTTTGTCGTGGTTTACCTTGTCACAGATACATTCTCTTGATTTTTCAAATTTCATTTTGAATTTATTTATTTGAAATGCAAGAGTTGGATTATTTCAGTAGTTTTTTGTTGTGGTTTACCGTGTCACAGTTACATTTTCTTGATTTTTCAAAGTTCATTTTGAATTTCGTTCATTTAAATGCAAGAGTTGGAATATTTCAGTAGTTTTTTGTTGTGACTTACTTTGTCACAGTTACATTCTCTTGATTTTTGAAAGTTCATTTTGAATTTCTTTCGTTGAAATGCAAGAGTTGGAATATTTCAGTTGTGTTTTGTCGTGGTTTACCTTGTCACAGTTACATTCTCTTAATTTTTCAATGTTCATTTTGAATTTCTTTCATTGAAATGCAAGAGTTGGAATATTTCAGTAGGGTTTTGTTGTGGTTTACCTTGTCAGAGTTACATTCTCTCGATTTTTCAAAGTTCATTTTGAATTTCTTTCATTGAAATGCAAGAGTTTGAATATTTCAATAGTGTTTTGTTGTGGTTTACCTTGTCACAGTTACATTCTCTCGATTTTTCAAAGTTCATTTTGAATTTCTTTCGTTGAAATGCAAGAGTTGGATTATTTCAGTAGTGTTTTGTTGTGGTTTACCATTTCACAGTTACATTATCTTGATTTTTCAAAGTTCATTTTGAATTTCTTTCATTGAAATGCAAGAGTTGGAATATTTCACTAGTGGTTTGTTGTGACTTACCTTGTCACAGTTACATTCTCTTGATTTTTCAAAGTTCATTTTGATTTTCATTTGTTGAAATGCAAGAGTTGGAATATTTCAGTAATGTTTTGTTGCGGCTTACCTAATCACAGTTACATTCTCTTGATTTTTCAAAGTTCATTTTGAATTTCTTTCGTTGAAATGCAAGAGTTGGAATATTTCAGTAGCGTTTCGTTGTGGTTTACCTGGTCACTGTTACATTCGCTTGATTTTTCAAAGTTCATTTTGGATTTCTTTCGTTGAAATGTAAGAGTTGGAATATTTCAGAAGCGTTTTGTCGTGGTTTACCTTGTCACTGTTACATTCTCTTGATTTTTCAAATTCATTTTCGATTTCTTTCATTGAAATGCAAGAGTTGGAATATTTCAGTAGTGTTTTGTTGAGGTTTACCTTGTCACAGTTAAATTCTCTTGATTTGTCAAAGTTCGTATTGGATTTCTTTCATTGAAATGCAAGAGTTGGAATATTTCAGTAGTGTTTTGTCGTGGTATACCTTGTCACAGTTACAATCTCTTGATTTTTCAAAGTTCATTTTCGATTTCTTTCATTGAAATGCAAGAGTTGGAATATTTCTGTAGTGTTTTGTTGTGCTTTACCTTGTCACACTTACATTCTCTTAATTTTTCAAAGTTCATTTTGAATTTCTTTCGGTGAAATGCAAGAGTTGGAATATTTCAGTAGTGTTTCGTCATGGTTTACCATCTCACAGTTACATTTTCTAGATTTTTCAAAGTTCATTTTGAATTTCATTCGTAAAATGCAAGAGTTGTAATATTTCAGTAGTGTTTTGTCGTGTTTTACCATGTCACAGTTACAATCTCTTTATTTTTCAAAGTTCATTTTGGATTTCTATTGTTGAAATGCAAAAGTTGAAATATTTCAGTAGTGTTTTGTTGTGGTTTACCTTGTCACAGTTACATTTTCTTGATTTTTCAAAGTTCATTTCGGTTTTCTTTCATTAAAATGCAAGAGTTGGAATATTTCAGTAGTGTTTTGTCGTGGTTTACCTTGTCGCAGTTACATTCGCATGATTTTTCAAAGTTAATTTTGAATTTCTTTAGTTGAAATGCAAGAGTTGGAATATTTCAGAAGCGTTTTGTCATGGTTTACCTTGTCACAGTTACATTCTCTTGATTTTTCAAAGTTCATTTTGAATTTCTTTCATTGAAATGCAAGAGTTGGATTATTTCAGTAGTGTTTTGTTGTGGTTTACCTTGTAAAAGTTATATTCTATTGATTTTTCAAAGTTCATTTTGAATTTCTTTCATTCAAATGAAAGAGTGGGATTATTTCAGTAGTGTTTTGTCGTGGTTTACCATGTCACAGTTACATTCCCTTGATTTTTCAAAGTTCATTTTGAATTTCTCTCATTGAAATGTAAGAGTTGGAATATTTCAGTAGTGTTTTGTTGAGGTTTACTTTGTCACACTTACATTCTCATGATTTTTCAAAGTTCATTTTGAATTTTTTTCATTGAAATGTAAGAGTTGGAATATTTCAGCAGTGTTTTGTCGTGGTTTATCTTGTCATACTTACATTCTCTCGATTTTTCAAAGTTCATTTTGAATTTCTCTCATTGAAATGCAAGAGTTTGATTATTTCAGTAGTTTTTTGTTGTGGTTTACCTTGTCACACTTACATTTTCTTGATTTTTAAAGTTCATTTTGGATTTCTTTCATTGAAATGCAAGAGTTGGAATATTTCAGTAGTGTTTTGTCGTGGTTTACCTTGTCACAGTAATATTCTCTTGATTTTTCAAAGTTTATTATGGATTTCTCTCGTTGAAATGCAAGAGTTGAATTATTTCAGTAGTGTTTTGTCGTGGTTTACCGTGTCACAGTTACATTCTCTTGATTTTTCAAAGTTCATTTTGGATTTCTTTCCTTGAAATGCAAGAGTTGGAATATTTCAGTAGAGTTTTGTCATGGTTTACCATGTCACAGTTACATTCTCTTAATTTTTCAAAGTTCCTTTTGAATTTCTTTTGTTGAAAAGCATGAGTTGGAATATTTCAATAGTGTTTTGTCGTGGTTTACCTTGTCAAAGTTACATTATCTTGATTTTTCAAAGTTCATTTTGAATTTCTTTCGTTGAAATGCAAGAGTTGAAATATTTCAGTAGTGTCTGATTATGGTTTACCTTGTCACAGTTACATTTTCTGGATTTTTCAAAGTTTATTTTGAATTTCTTTCATTGAAATGCAAGAGTTGGAATATTTCAGTAGTGTTTTGTCATGGTGTACCTTGTCACAGTTACTTTCTATTGGTTTTCAAAGTTCATTTTGAATTTCTTTCATTGAAATGCAAGAGTTGGATTATTTCAGTAGTGTTTTGTCGTGGTTTACCTTGTCAAAGTTATATTTTCTTAATTTTTCAAAGTTCATTTGAATTTCTTTCATTAAATGCAAGAGTTGGAATATTTCAGTAGTGTTTGGTTATGGTTTAGCTTGTCATAGTTACATTCTCTTGATTTTTCAAAGTTCCCTTTGGATTTCTTTCATTGAAATGCAAGAGTTAAAATATTTCAATTGTGTTTTCTCGTGGTTTACCTTACCACACTTACATTCTCTTGATTTTTCAAAGATCATTTTGGATTTCTTTCGTTGAAATGCAAGAGTTGGAATATTTCCGTTGTGTTTTGCCGTGGTTTACTTTGTCAAAGTTACATTCTTTTAATTTTTCAAAGTTCATTTTGGATTTCGTTCGTTGAAATGCAAGAGTTTGAATATTTCAGTAGTGTTTTGTCGTGGTTTACTATATCACAGTTACATTCTCTTGATTTTTCAAAGTTCATTTCTTTCGTTGAAATATGTTTTGTTTTGCTTTACCTTGACACAGTTACATTTTCTTGATTTTTGTTAGGTTAGGTTAGGTTAGGCTAGGTCAAGTTAGGTTAAGTTAGGTTAGGTTAGGTTAGCCTACGTACGCGCGCGTACGTAGGCTAACCTAACCTAACTTAACCTAACCTAACTTAACTTGATCTAGCCTAACCTAACCTAACCTAACAAGAATCAAGAAAATGTTACTGTGTCAAGGTAAAGCACAACAAAACACATTTCAACGAAAGAAATGAACTTTGAAAAATCAAGAGAATGTAACTGTGACATAGTAAACCATGACATAACACTACTGAAATATTCCAACTCTTGCATTTCAACGAACGAAATCCAAAATGAACTTTGAAAAATCAAGAGAATGTAACTTTGACAAAGTAAACCACGGTAAAACACTACTGAATTATTCCAACTCTTGCATTTTAACGAAATAAATCCAAAATGATCTTTGAAAAATCAAAAGAATGTAAGTGTGGTATGGTAAACCACGAGAAAACACTATTGAAATATTTTAACTCTTGCATTTCAATGAAAGAAAACCAAAAGGAACTTTGAAAAATCAAGAAAATGTAACTATGACAAGGTAGACCATAACCAAACACTACTGAAATATTCCAACTCTTGCATTTAAATGAAAGAAATTCAAATGAACTTTGAAAAATTAAGAAAATGTAACTTTGACAAGGTAAACCACGACAAAACACTACTGAAATAATCCAACTCTTGCATTTCAATGAAAGAAATCCAAAATGAACTTTGAAAAATCAAGAGAATGTAACTTTGACAAGGTAAACCATAACCAAACACTACTGAAATATTCCAACTCTTGCATTTCAATGAAAGAAATTCAAATGAACTTTGAAAAATTAAGAAAATGTAACTTTGACAAGGTAAACCACGACAAAACACTACTGAAATATTCCAACTCTTGCATTTCAATGAAAGAAATTAAAAATGAACTTTGAAAAATCAAGAGAATGTAACTGTGACAAGGTAAACCACGACAAAACACTACTGAAATATTTCAACTCTTGCATTTCAACGAAAGAAATCCAAAATGATCTTTGAAAAATCAAGAGAATGTATGTGTGGTAAGGTAAACCACGAGAAAACACTATTGAAATATTTTAACTCTTGCATTTCAATGACGAAATCCAAAAAGAACTTTGAAAAATCAAGAGAATTTAACTATGACAAGGTAAACCATAACCAAACACTACTGAAATATTCCAACTCTTGCATTTCAATGAAAGAAATTCAAATGAACTTTGAAAAATTAAGAAAATGTAACTTTGACAAGGTAAACCACGACAAAATACTACTGAAATAATCCAACTCTTGCATTTCAATGAAAGAAATTCAAAATGAACTTTGAAAAATCAAGAGAATGTAACTATGGCAAGGTAAACCATAACCAAACACTACTGAAATATTCCAACTCTTACATTTCAATGAAATAAATTCAAAATGAAATTTAAAAAATTAAGAAAATATAACTTTGACAAGGTAAACCATTGGGGAACACTACTGAAATAATCCATATCTTTCTTTTCAACGAATTAAATCCAAAATGATCTTTGAAATACCAAAAGATTGTAACATTAGCTAAGTGTACCATAACACAACGCTGTTGAATTAATCAAACTCGCGCATTTCGACTAGAGAAATCCAAAATGATCATAGAAAAATCAAGAGAATGTAACTGTGGCAAGGTAAACCACGTGAAAAAACTATTGAAATATTTTAACTCTTGTATTTCAATGAAAGAAATCCAAAAGGAACTTTGAAAAATCAAGAGAATGTAACTATGACATGGTAAACCATAACCAAACACTACTGAAATATTCCAACTCTTGAATTTAAATTAAATAAATTCAAATGAACTTTGAAAAATTAAGAAAATGTAACTTTGACAAGGTAAACCACGACAAAACACTACTGAAATAATCCAACTCTTGCATTTCAATGAAAGAAATTCAAAATGAACTTTGAAAAATGAATAGAATGTAACTGTGACAAGGTACACCATGACAAAACACTACTGAAATATTCCAACTCTTGCATTTCAATGAAAGAAATTCAAAATGAACTTTGAAAAATCCAGAAAATGTAACTGTGACAAGGTAAAACATAACCAGACACTACTGAAATATTTCAACTCTTGCATTTCAACGAAAGAAATTCAAAATGAACTTTGAAAAATCAAGAGAATGTAACTTTGAGAAGGTAAACCACGACAAAACACTATTGAAATATTCCAACTCTTGCTTTTCAACGAAAGAAATTCAAAAGGAACTTTGAAAAATTAAGAGAATGTAACTGTGACATGGTAAACCATGACAAAACTACTGAAATATTCTAACTCTTGCATTTCAACGAAAGAAATCCAAAATGAACTTTGAAAAATCAAGAGAATGTAACTGTGAAAAGGTAAACCAAGACAAAACACTACTGAAATAATTCAACTCTTGCATTTCAACGAGAGAAATCCAAAATGAACTTTGAAAAATCAAGAGAATGTAACTGTGACAAGGTAAACCACGACAAAACACTACTGAAATATTCCAACTCATGCTTTTCAATGAAAGAAATCTAAAATGAACTTTGAAAAATCAAGAAAATGTCAGTGTGACAAGGTAAACCACAACAAAAAACTACTGAAATATTCAAACTCTTGCATTTCAATGTAAACCACGTGTGACAAGGTAAACCACGACAAAACGCTTCTGAAATATTCCAACTCTTGCATTTCTATTAAAGAAATTCAAAATAAACTTTGAAAAATCAAGCGAATTTAAGTGTGACAAGGTAAACCACGACGAAACACAACTGAAATATTCCAACTCCTGCATTTAAACGAAAGAAAACCAAAATGAACTTTGAAAAATCAAGAAAATGTAACTGTGACAAGGTAGACTACGACAAAACACTCCTGAAATATTCAAACTCTTGCATTTAAACGAAAGAAATACAAAATGAACTTTGAAAAATGAAGAGAATGTAACTGTAACAAGGTAAACCATGATAAAACACTAGTGACATAATCTAACTCTTGCATTTCAAAGAAAGAAATCCGAAAAGAACTTTTAAAAATCAAGAGAATGTAACTGTGAGAAGGTAAACCATGACAAAACACTACTGAAATAATCCAACTCTTGCATTTCAACCATAGAAATTCAAAATGAACTTTGAAAAATTAAGAGAATGTAAGTGTGACAAGGTAAAGCACAACAAAACACTACAGAAATATTCCAACTCTTGCATTTCAATGAAAGAAATCGAAAATGAACTTTGAAAAATCAAGAGATTGTAACTGTGACAAGGTATACCACGACAAAACACTACTGAAATATTCCAACTCTCGCATTTCAATGAAAGAAATCCAATACGAACTTTCAAAAATCAAGAGAATGTAACTGTGACAAGGTAAACCACGAAAAAACACTATTGAAATATTCCAACTCTTACATTTCAATGAAAGATATTCAAAATGAACTTTGAAAAATCAAGAGAATTTAACTGTGACAAGGTAAACCTCAACAAAACACTACTGAAATATTCCAACTCTTGCATTTCAATTAAAGAAATTGAAAATGAATTTGAAAAATCAAGAGAATGTAACAGTGACAGGGTAAACCACGACAAAACGCTTCTGAAATATTCCAACTCTTACATTTCAACGAAAGAAATCCAAAATGAACTTTGAAAAATCAAGCGAATGTAACAGTGACCAGGTAAACCACAACGAAACGCTACTGAAATATTCCAACTTTTGCATTTCAACGAAAGAAATTCAAAATGAACTTTGAAAAATCAAGAGAATGTAACTGTGATTAGGTAAGCCGCAACAAAACATTACAGAAATATTCCAACCCTTGCATTTCAATGAAATAAATTAAAAATGAACTTTGAAAAAACAAGAGAATGTAACTGTGACAAAGTAAACCACGACAAAACACTACTGAAATATTCCAACTCTTGCATTTCAACGAATGAAATTCAAAATGAACTTTGAAAAATCAAGAGAATTTAACTGTGACAAGGTAAGTCACAACAAACCACTAGTGAAATATTCCAACTCTTGCATTTCAACGAAAAAAATTCAAAATAAACTTTGAAAAATCAAGAGAATGTAACTGTGAAATGGTAAACCACGACAAACCACTAGTGAAATAATCCAACTCTTGCATTTCAACGAAAGAAATTCAAAATAAACTTTGAAAAATCGAGAGAATGTAACTGTGACAAGGTAAACCCCAACAAAACACTATTGAAATATTCAAACTCTTGCATTTCAATGAAAGAAATTCAAAATGAACTTTGAAAAATCAAGAGAATGTAACTGTGACAAGGTAAACCACAACAAAACCGTACTGAAATATTCCAACTCTTACATTTCAATGAAAGAAATTCAAAATTAACTTTGAAAAATTAAGAGAATGTAACTGTGACAAGGTAAACCACGACAAAGCACTACTTAAATAATCCAACTCTTGCATTTCAACGAAAGAAATTCAAAATGAACTTTGAAAAATAAAGAAAATGTAACTGTGACTAGTTAAGACTCAACAAAACACTACTGAAATATTCCAACCATTGCATTTCAAGTAAAGAAATTCAAATGAACTTTAAAAAATCACGAGAATGTAACTGTGACAAAGTAAACCACGAGAAAAAACTACTGAAATATTCCAATTCTTGCATTTCAATGAATGAAATTCAAAATGAACTTTGAAAAATTAAGAGAATGTAACTGTGACAAAGTAAACCACAACAAAACAATACTTAAATATTAAAACTCTTCAATCTCACTGAATGAAATTCAAAATGACTTTTGAAAAAAAAATAGAATGTAACTGTGAAATGGTAAACCACGTCAAACCAGTACTGAAATAATCCAACTCTTGCATTTCAATGAAAGAAATTCAAAATTAACTTTGAGAAATCTAGAGAATGTAACTGTGACAAGGTAAACAACAACAAACCAGTACTGAAATAATCCAACTCTTGCAATTCAACGACAGAAATTCAAAATGAACTTTTAAAAATTAAGAGAATGTAACCGTGACAAGGTAAACCACGATAAACCACTACTGAAATATTCCAACTCTTGCATTTCAATGAAAGAAATTCAAAATGAACTTTGAAAAATCAAGAGATTGTAACTGTGACAAGGTATACCACGACAAAACACTACTGAAATATTCCAACTCTTGCATTTAACTTAAAGAAATCTAAAATGAAATTTGAAAAATCAAGAGAATTTAACTGTGACAAGGTTAAAAATAACAAAGCACTCCTTAAATAGTCCAACTATTACATTTCGATGAAAGATATTCAAATTAAGCTTAGAACAATAAAGAGACTGTAACAGTGACAAGATAAACTTCAACAAAACACTACTGAAATATTCAAACTCTTGCATTTCAAAGAAAGAAATCGAAAATGAATTTGAAAAATCAAGAGAATGTAACAGTGACAAGGTAAACCACGACAAAACGCTTCTGAAATATTCCAACTCTTACATTTCAACGAAAGAAATTCAAAATGAACTTTGAAAAATCAAGCGAATGTAACAGTGACCAGGTAAACCACAACGAAACGCTACTGAAATATTCCAACTCTTGCATTTCCACGAAAGAAATTCAAAATGAACTTTGAAAATCAAGAGAATGTAACTGTGATTAGGTAAGCCGCAACAAAACATTACAGAAATATTCCAACCCTTGCATTTCAATGAAATAAATTAAAAATGAACTTTGAAAAAACAAGAGAATGTAACTGTGACAGAGTAAACCACGACATAACACTACTGAAATATTCCAACTCTTGCATTTCAACGAATGAAATTCAAAATGAACTTTGAAAAATCAAGAGAATTTAACTGTGACAAGGTAAGTCACAACAAACCACTAGTGAAATATTCCAACTCTTGCATTTCAATGAAAGAAATTCAAAATAAACTTTGAAAAATCAAGAGAATGTAACTGTGAAATGGTAAACCACGACAAACCACTAGTGAAATAATCCAACTCTTGGATTTCAACGAAAGAAATTCAAAATAAACTTTGAAAAATCGAGAGAATGTAACTGTGACAAGGTAAACCACAACAAAACACTATTGAAATATTCAAACTCTTGCATTTCAATGAAAGAAATTCAAAATGAACTTTGAAAGATTGAGAGAATGTAACTGTGACAAGGTAAACCACAACAAAACCCTACTGAAATATTCCAACTCTTGCATTTCAATGAAAGAAAACCAAAATGAACTATGAAAAATCAAGAGAATGTAACTGTGACAAAGTAAACCACGACAAAACACTACTGAAATATTCCAACTCTTGCATTTCAAAGAAAGAAATTCAAAATGAACTTTGAAAAATCAAGAGAATGTAACTGTGACAAAGTAAGTCACAACAAAACACTACTGAAATATTCCAACTCTTGCATTTCAATGAACAAAATTCAAAATGAACTTTGAAAAATCAAGAAAATGTAACTGTGACACGGTAAACCACAACAAAACACTAGTGAAATAATCCAACTCTTGCATTTAAATGAAAAAAATTCAAAATGGACTTCGAAAAATCAAGAGAATGTATCTGTGACAAGGTAAACCACGACAAAACACTAGTGAAATAATCCAACTCTTTCATTTCAACGAAAGAAATTCAAAATGAACTTTGAAAAATCAAGAGAATGTAACTGTGACTAGGTAAGCCGCAACAAAACACTACTGAAATATTCTAACCCCTGCATTTCAAGGAAAGAAATTCAAATGAACTTTGAAAAATCAAGAGAATGTGACTGTGACAAAGTAAACCACGACATAACACTACTGAAATATTCCAGCTCTTGCATTTCAATGAAAGAAATTCAAAATAAACTTTAAAAAATTAATGAAATGTAACTGTGGCAAGGTAAACCATAACAAAACACTACTGAAATATTCCAAATCTTGCATTTCAATGAATGAAATTCAAAATGAAGTTTGAAAAAACAAGAGAATGTAACTGTGAAATGGTAAACCACGACAAACCAGTACTGAAATAATCCAGCTCTTGCATTTCAATGAAAGAAATTCAAAATGAACTTTGAGAAATCGAGAGAATGTAACTGTGACAAAGTAAACCACAACAAACCAGTACTGAAATAATCCAACTCTTGCAATTCAACGACAGAAATTCAAAATGAACTTTTAAAAATTAAGAGAATGTAACCGTGACAAGGTAAACCACGATAAACCACTACTGAAATATTCCAACTCTTGCATTTCAATGAAAGAAATTCAAAATGTACTTTGAAAAATCAAAGAATGTAACTGTGACAAGGTAAACCATGACAAAACACTACTGAAATATTCCAACTCTTGCATTTCAACGAAAGAAATACAATATGAACTTTGAAAAATCAAGAGAATGTAATTGTGACAATGTAAACCACGAAAAAACACTACTGAAATAATCCAACTCTTGCATTTCAATGAAAGAAATTCAAATGAACTTTGAAAAATCAATAGAATGTAACTGTGACAAGGTAAACTACGACAAAACACTACTGAAATAATCCAACTCTTGCATTTCAACGAAAGAAATCCACAATGAACTTTGAAAAATTAATAAAATGTATCTGTGACAAGGTAAACCATGACAAAACACTACTGAAATAATCCAACTCTTGCATTTCAATGAAAGAAATTCAAAATGTACTTTGAAAAATCAAGAGAATGTAACTGTGACAAGTTAAAGCGCAACAAACCACTAGTGAAATAATCCAACTCTTGCATTTCAACGAAAGAAATTTAAAATGAACTTTGAAAAATCGAGATAATGTAACTGTGACAAGGTAAACCACAACAAACCACTATTTAAATATTCCAACTCTTGCATTTCAATGAAAGAAATTCAAAATGAACTTTGAAAAATCAAGAGAATGTAACTGTGACAAGGTAAACCATGACAAAACACTACTGAAATTATCCAACCCTTTTATTTCAATGAAAGAA
Source organism: Artemia sp. Qi Xiang Cuo (assembly GCF_049724085.1). Taxonomy (NCBI): domain Eukaryota; kingdom Metazoa; phylum Arthropoda; class Branchiopoda; order Anostraca; family Artemiidae; genus Artemia; species Artemia sp. Qi Xiang Cuo. The sequence goes on along the minus strand of NC_142810.1, from coordinate 26,462,686 downwards.
ATTCAAATGAACTTTGAAAAATCAAGAGAATGTAACTGTGACAAAGTAAACCACGACATAACACTACTGAAATATTCCAACTCTTGCATTTCAACGAAAGAAATCGAAAATGATCTTTGAAAAATCAAGAGAATGTAACTGTGACAACGTAAACCATGACAAAACACTACTGAAATATTCCAACTCTTGCATTTCAATGAAAGAAATTCAAAATGAACATTGAAAAATCGAGAGAATGTAACTGTGACAAGGTAAGCCGCAACAAAACACTACTGAAATATTCCAACTCTTGCATTTCAATGAACGAAATTCAAAATGAACTTTGAAAAATCGAGAGAATGTAAGTATGACACGGTAAACCACAACATAACACTACTGAAATAATCCAACTCTTGCATTTCAACGAAAGAAATTCAAAATGAACTTTGAAAAATCAAGAGAATGTAACTTTGACAAGGTAAAGCATAACAAAACACTACTGAAATAATCCAACTCTTGCATTTCAATGAAAGAAATTCAAAATGAACTTCGAAAAATCGAGAGAATGTAACTGTGACAAGGTAAACCACAACAAAACACTATTGAAATATTCCAACTTTTGCATTTCAATGAAAGAAATTCAAAATGAACTTTTAAAAATCAAGAGAATGTAACTTTGACAAGGTAAACCATGACAAACCACTAGTGAAATAATCCAACTCTTTCATTTCAAAGAAATAAATTCAAAATGAACTTTGAAAAATCAAGAGAATGTAACTGTGACAAGGTAAGCCGTAACAAAACACTACTGAAATATTCCAACCCTTGCATTTCAATGAAAGAAATTAAAACGAACTTCGAAAAATTAAGAAAATATAACTTTGACAAGGTAAACCACGACAAAACACTACTGAAATAATCCAACTCTTGCATTTCAATGAAAGAAATTAAAAATGAACTTTGAAAAAACAAGAGAATGTAAGTGTGAAATGGTAAATCACGTCAAACCAGTACTGAAATAATCCAACTCTTGCATTTCAATGAAAGAAATTCAAAATGAACTTTGAGAAATCGAGAGAATGTAACTCTGACAAGGTAAACCACAACACACCACTACTGAAATAATCCAACTCTTTCATTTCAATGAAAGAAATTCAAAATGAACTTTCAAAAATCAAGAGAATGTAACTGTGACAAGGTAAACCACAACAAACCACTACTGAAATATTCCAACTCTTACATTTCAACGAAAGAAAAATCAAGAGAATGTAACTGTGACAAAGTAAACCACGACATACCACTACTGAAATATTCCAACTCTTGCATTTCAACGAAAGAAATCGAAAACGATCTTTGAAAAATCACGAGAATGTAACTGTGACAAGGTAAACCACGACAAAACACTACTGAAATATTCCAACTCTTGCATTTCAATGAAAGAAATTCAAAATGAACATTGAAAAATCCAGAGAATGTAACTGTGACAAGGTAAGCCGCAACAAAACACTACTGAAATATTCCAACTCTTGCATTTCAATGAACGAAATTCAAAATGAACTTTGAAAAATCGAGAGAATGTAAGTATGACACGGTAAACCACAACATAACACTACTGCAATAATCCAACTCTTGCATTTCAACGAAAGAAATTCAAAATGAACTTTGAAAAATCAAGAGAATGTAACTGTGACAAGGTAAAGCACAACAAAACACTACTGAAATAATCCAACTCTTGCATTTCAATGAAAGAAATTCAAAATGAACTTCGAAAAATCGAGAGAATGTACTTGTGACAAGGTAAACCACAACAAAACACTATTGAAATATTCCAACTCTTGCATTTCAATGAAAGAAATTCAAAATGAACTTTTAAAAATCAAGAGAATGTAACTTTGACAAGGTAAAACACGACAAAACACCAGTGAAATATTCCAACTCTTGCATTTCAACGAAAGAAATTCAAAATGAACTTTGAAAAATCAAGAGAATGTAACTGTGACAAGGTAAGCCGCAACAAAACACTACTGAAATATTCCAACCCTTGCATTTCAATGAAAGAAATTCAAATGAACTTTGAAAAATCAAGAGAATGTAACTGTGACAAGGTAAACCACGACAAAACACTACTGAAATATTCCAACTCTTGCATTTCACTGAAAGAAATTCAAAATGAACTTTGAAAAAACAAGAGAATGTAAGTGTGAAATGGTAAACCACGACAAACCAGTACTGAAATAATCCAACTCTTGCATTTCAATGAAAGAAATTCAAAAGGAACTTTGAGAAATCGAGAGAATGTAACTCTGACAAGGTAAACCACAACAAACCAGTACTGAAATAATCCAACTCTTTCATTTCAATGAAAGAAATTCAAAATGAACTTTGAAAAATCAAGAGAATGTAACTGTGACAAGGTAAGCCACAACAAACCACTACTGAAATATTCCAACTCTTGCATTACAATGAAAGAAATTAAAAATGAACTTTGAAAAATCAAGAGAATGTAACTGTGACAAAGTAAGCCGCAACAAAACACTACTGAATTATTCCAACTCTTGCATTTCAACGAAATAAATTCAAAATGAACTTTGAAAAATCAAGAGAATTTAACTGTGACAAGGTAAACCACAAAATGCCACTAGTGAAATATTCCAACTGTCCTAGTTGATTACGTCATTCAATGCCCATGTTTGGACTCCCGTCATGACCTTCTGATAGGGTCCTACCGATTATTTAATCAATTTCTCAGAAATCCTAATGTCCTAGTCGATTACGTCATTCTATGCCCATGTATGGACTCCCGTCATGACCTTCTGATAGGGTTCTACTGATTATGTAATCAATTTCTCAGAAATCCATTTTCCTAGTCGATTACGTCATTCTATGTCCATATATGGACCCCCGTCACGACCTCTTGATATGGTTCTACCGATTATGTAATCAATTTCTCAGAAAATCCATTTGTCCTAGTTGATTACGTCATTCTTGTGTCATATGTCATGTGTCAAGTGTCATTCATCATGTGTCATGTGTCATGTTTCGTGTCATGTGTCATGTGTCATTTGTCATGTGTCACGTGTCACGTGTCAAGTGTCACGTGTCACGTGTCACGTGTCATGTGGCATGTGTCATGTGTCATGTGTCATATGTAATGTATCATGTCTCATGTGTCATGTGTCATGTGTCATGTGTCACGTGTCATATGTCATTTGTCATGTGTCATGTGTCATGTGTCACCCGCTAGACTCAATAATCCATCAAAGTGAGAAATTTCCTGTTTTTCCATTCTCACTGACAAAAACCATAAAACTGACATAAATTGCTGTTGACATCCATTAAAGTGAGAAAGTTCCTGTTTTTCCATTCTCACTGACAAAAACCATAAAACAGATATAAATTGCTGTTGACATCCATATATGTGACAAAGTTCCTGTTTTTTCATTCTCACTGACAAAAACCATAAAACAGACATGAATTGCTGTTAACATCCATAAATGTGACAAAGTTCCTGTTTTTTCATTCTCACTGAGAAAACCATAAACCACGTGGTCCTGTTCGGATCAATAGAGGCCTCTCTACTGCCATGTTATGTTAACCTTATTTAAACTGAAATTATACAAGTATTTTCACCAGAAGGACCTTCACAGGAAGGTCATCAACCTTCATTTAGCACACTCACGTAATACTTTTATCAGAAACATGGAATTTGGCATCTTGTCTGAACCAGAGTCATAAAAGGATTGTCGAATAGCAGGAGTTGAGCAACGAAGTGCTTCCGCAGTTCTCTAATATCCCCACTCTCACCAACAGCTCTTTAGAAAAGAGGTGGACACGTTGACAATATTTGAACTCGAATCACACAAATATTCTAAATCTCTTTGAGTGTAGATAAGAAGTCGGAAAAGATCCCATTTGTTACCTCATCCCACGTCACTTCCTTAGCTTAAAAGTTGGCATGACATTTAGGACTAGCTTAAACTGTATTCATAAAGGATTACCAATCTGTATGACTAGACAACCAATTTTGACATTTGGCCCCTCCAGCACAATGAGCCTCTATCATTTTTTAACTTTGCCAGAAAAAAAAAATTTCTGCTTCGCCTGTTTTTTGAGGGAATAATCCTATTAGGTGGGCCGTCACTTTGTTAAGAAGTGGGCTTGAGTTTGACCCACAATCAGGGTCTGACGGGCCCTGGCTTCCGAGCTTCACTCCCTTGAATACAACTATTTATCCTCGCTTAATTTCATTTAAACTTGTTTAAAAGTATGACAATAAAATTAAAAGCTTTTCTCAAGTTCCCAAGAACCATATGTCATATTGCTTTTCATGTTGAATTTTGACTTTGGTAATTTAGAGGTGTCTTGGGAACTCCGTTCCCAATATCCCACCGATTGCTCTCCATGATTCAGTTCTGAAAAGACACAGGTGAGGAACTAGGATCCGCTACGTTTGGATAATACGGAACAGACTGCAGGCTCCATTTCAAATTGGAAATGGAGAAACGCTTTTGAAGGTTGGACCACTTTTATCGACATACTTATTCATTAGTGAAGTATGTATTTATGTATGTATGTATTTCCAAAAAAAACCATCGGGCCATAGGAAAAAAACAAAAACAGAACATAAGCATAACAAAACCAACAAAAAACAAAAATAAATTAAAAAAAACACAAATAAATTAAAAAGAAAAAAGTCCTTATATATGAATCTTCACGAAAATATTTATAAAGAGATAAATATGTCACGATGTATCAACCTCTCATAAACATATTTAGCCGGATTCATTAAAGTCGTTTTAATTCTTGGTCCTGTAATGCCCTCCACCAACCTTCTATCTACCAGTACTAACGAAAAACACTAATTTCTCAGATCCGCCAATTCCTTACAATTCCTCAAAAAATGAAAAATATCCTCGTCATCTTCCCCACACATTGGACAAGGGACTGGACACTATGACCCCTAAATTTCCTCTCCCTTTCCCAAATATCAATCGACCCTCCGTTTAAATTCAAAATCCATTTTATTTTTTCCCCTTTCAACCCCAACTTAAAATAAGCTTCTTCCCCCCACGTGTCCTTCACTGTACTAAACAGACTCAGAGATCCCGAGGCCTCCTTCCGAGCCTACCACTGCTACATTCCTTGCTCATGTAACCTTTCTTTTACCTTGTGAACCCCTGTATCCCAATTCGATCCCTGACCTTCATTCCAAAAATACGAATATCCTACTTCATATAAAATTTTCTCAATTTCTTGTGGCCACCCTACCTCTATCTTATCCTCCAACAAACTAAAAAACGCTTCTTTCGCTAGCCTATTTTCACTTCTTAAAATTATTATCCAAAACTTCACCATTCTTATTAAGCTAACTTTTCTTAAACTACTTAGTCCTAAATCCCCCTCCAGTACAACACTGTGAGTGCATTTATGGGCCCTAAAAACTCGCTTAAAATAATTTCTTTGCATTCTCTGCAACTCCTCACTTTCTCTAAAACCTCGCAGCTCACACTCGTAATGCATAACCGAAAAGAGTTTAGTCCTAAATAAATATTTATGCATTGCTAAGTCCCTAATATCATACACATATTTCCCTTTTGTACTCTATGCTTAACCTCCTCTGCATTCCAAAAAAACTTAACACTTAAGTACACGAATTCTTTTTTAATCTCTATAAAATCGCCTTTAAATCTAAGTACATCATCTTTCCTTAATTTTCCACCTTTCCTAAAAACTACAATTACTGTCTTCTTCTTATTTAATTCTAAGCTTTTCATATCTAAATTTCCTCCATTATGTTTAATAATGTTTGTATACTGTTTGCCAATTGTGCTATGAGAGCAGTACCTTCAGCAAACAAAAGCATACAATTTTTCGAAACACTTATCAGTACTTCCGGAGCACTTTTCTTCTTGAAGAAATCAGCTATATCATTAATATACACGTTGAACAAAATTAGTGAGGTTATCTAAGGTTTCTGATCTCTCAAGAGGTCGGAATATCAAGTTTAGCTCAATTTATTTATTGCAGTTCCATTAGCTAAACAATTAAGTTATAGGTACTGTAAAGACATATAAGTTGTACTATTCATAGGCTAATTTAGTGAAGCCCATAAAATAAATGACAGAGCAAATTAAATTTAGGATTACGCCAGATGATGCGATTGCCCTGTTAAAAATAATTTTCTTTTCGCCAAGAATACAAAAAGAAGAAAAACCTCAAGTGGTAAATTTCACGTTCAGCTCGACGTCTCAACTTTTAGCATGTCATTCAAAATTATTTTGTCTCTTCAAGATGGTACAAAATCATTTGCTATTTATTAATTGTTAAACAATCATTTCTTTCTATATGTTTCTTTTTAATGCCCACATGCGGTTGATATCTCTGGTCAACATTGGAATTGTGCAATTTTTGTTTAACTGGTAGGGGATTTTGCTCCGGTTTGGTTTTTGAATGCAATCAGTGGTGATTGATGGATATTTTCATCTTTATTTGTATAGGTATTTTTATTTTTCTCCTTTTTTAATTTTGTAGTTGTTTTCTCCCTTCATTTTCGGCAACGGAGCCTTGCGAGGGGGGGGGGGTTGTGATATTGTTGTTTTTATGAAACGATATATACATTTTAAATTTATCGTTGAATAAATCTATCTAAATATGTCTATTTGAATGTACTATTACTTCGTGGCAGGAAGTATATGGAAGAGTCTATATAGGAAGAAAAGCTGCATTGTTAAAAGGTATTTTTACCGTTTTGGATTTGAAGAATTTCAATTGTCTCAGAGAAGCAAATAAAGGTTAATCAATATGTTTTTTTTCCGAAGCCAATTTGTCAATGCCCATTTTTACATTTTTTAGGTTTTAGAATCAGAATATTTCATTAGTTCTGAACTTTTGTACGGCATAGCACCTGTAACAGCTCGAATTAGTAACCATTCTGGTTAAAACCTAATCTCGCAATCTGCCTAAAACGTAAAACCTAATTTGCGGTTGAAAAGCATCTCGCTTTTCAACCGCAAAAATTTTTCCGCTCTTTCTGACATATTCATATTTTTTACTTTATAAGGTTATCAGGTATGCTTGATTTTTGTCAGTATTAATTTAAAATAGCGTTTTGAAGAAAGAGGCTTTTCAAAGAAAAGCAAAGAACCATATTGGAAACATAAAGCAGCCAGAGATAAAGTCATGTAATAATTCAAAATTAAAATGAGCAGAAATAACTAATATAGAATAAGTAAAACTCAAGAGGAATAAAAATTAAAATGAATTATAACCGATAAAGATAACCGATACTGATATGGATGAGTAGGTGAATACTAAAACGAAAAGAAATCAAATTGAATAAGGAAGTCAAAGTTAAAACAAACAGAAACTACCCCAAATAACATTAGGACTACCACCCCCTATCATTTCTGCTAAAGGTCTGAGCGTGATTTGCACTTTATTGAAAACGTTTGTCATAAAATTTAACAATATAACAGCAACAAAATAATATATCAAGGCTTATCAAGGTTCAAAAATAAGAGCTACAGTAATTAAGACTTAGGCAACCCTTCTCTCCCTCTCAGACCCTCTGAGCAACCTGAGTGCCTTTTGCGTTTTACTGAAAATATGTTTTGAACAGTATGATTCTTATTTGTCAAAACATCGAGGAAAAAGAAAAAACGAGAATCACAGTAGTAATAAAAATAACGGAGCAATTATTGCAAATTGATTGTTTAAAATACCATGTTATCAGTTCCTGGAATTCTCATCAACTTTTGAATGTTCAAGGTTATAGATATAAAAGAAGAAAATTTAAAAATATATCTTGTTTTCAGTAAACTATGAATGATGCTCTGGCCTTAAGGCAATTTGAAAAGCACAACCCCTACTTCACTTCATGGTAATTTCTGTCCGTTTAAGTTTGAACTCATTGCTGATTTTTCCTTCTGTTTGTTTTAAAACCAAATTATTAATCAATACCAGTATCTGTTATTTTCATATTTGATCTGATTACTCCTTGTAACTTCTATTCGCTGTGGGTTGCATTCATTCATCAATAGTAATTTCTGTTCTATATGACTTTATTTCTACTCGTATTCCGCTTTAATAGGGCTCTTCACTTTCCTTTGAAATACTACTTTCTTGGAAAAAATTCAAAATTAATTTTGAATCGTTTTTGAACTAGTTTTATTATTGGTTAGTTGTAGGAATATCTGTAAAGTTTTGTTTTCAGTTTTTCTTCTCAGGTATTAAAATTTTGGACCGTGATTTAAATTTGGGGCTAAATTCGAATGCTGAATCAATGGAATCCATTAGCGGCAGTTCTAGGCCATAGTTTTCTGTGTAATATTTTTACTATAGAATTTGGGTGGATGGGAAGGGAAACTTTCATTCATATGCATTGAAGATCGTCATAATATTTTGGGTTATATAGTGGTAAAGCGACCTGGACTCCTATCCTGTGGAAGCCGTTGAATATGATCATATCTTACCCTATCCTTTTATGGAAAAATGTTTTATGTTTTCATTTATCGCAGGTGCCTTTTCGTAAAAGAAAAAAAAAAATAAATTAGGGTCATTTACATTATGTTTATGTTTGTTTTGTTTCTGAGGTTACCTTAGCCTTACGTATATTAATTTAAAAAACTTTTTAACAAGTTTTTCAAAGAAAGTAAAAAGCTCCATTAAGCCAAAAATGAGCAGAAATAAAGTCAAATAGTCTTCCATGCGTAAAAAAGACGTTCTTCAGATTTTGCTTCTTCACCTTTTTGAAAGTCCACATGCTCATAGTTTGTTTTGACTTAGTTCGACATCTGCCTAAATATTCCTTGAAAGCTTCACCTTAATACCATTATTTGCGCACTAGCAATAGTCGTAGCAGAATTAATAACAGTAAGTGCATAGCACCTTTGGTTTCTTCAACACACACAGAAATTTTCAGCTTAATACCATCAACCGTTCCTGAAGCGTTTCTGATAAGTCCGCTTGACAAGCTGTTTGCGCAAAGTGTGTTTCGAATTATTTCCAAACAGTTTCTATGTATCCCAAAATTTTCGCCTCAATACCCTAAGTTTAAATAGCAGTAGTAGTAGCATTCAGCAGTAGAATTAATAGTAATAGCCTAAGCTTCAGTGGCAGTAGTAGTGATAGAAGTAGTAATAATAGTAATAGTAGTATGCGAAGAAGCAGCAGCATTAGAATGCAAAGCCTTTCTTTTGGCTAGTTCAACAACCCTCACAACAAACCCTGTTAGTTTCAACTTCACGCACTAAACTGTTCCTAAGATATTGCTTTTACACCCTTTTGACAACTTGCATCTACGGCGTGTTGTGGTTCAGCTCACCTTCCCCCCCCCTCAAAATTCCTTGAAAATTTCACCTTTATACCCTTAGGCACAGTTGTAATAGTAGCCAAAGTAGGGTTATTGATATTACTAGTAATTGATTTAAAAACTTTTTCCACAAAATAAGTTTTCAAAAAAAGTAAAGAGCTCCATTAAGCCAAAAAGGAACAGAAATAAAGTCAAATAATCTTCCAAGCCTAAAACTACCACAAGCCATTATTAATAAATAAATGAAACTCAAAATGAACAGAAACTACAACAAATAGCAGAGTCAAACATTCGCCTAAAAAGGTGACCAGTAGCTTAAGAAGTAGCAATATTTGTAGAAGCATTAGTGGCAGTATGCACATAGCACCATCGGTTTTTTCAAAAGCCCCTTCAACACATACTGAAAGTTTCAGCTTAATACCATTGGGGTCAACCCACTTCAACATATATAATAAGTCATCTTTATTATTTACACGTGAACTAATCTTACACTTGAAAATAAGCCGTGAACTTGGCACTGGAATAAGGATCTTGTTTGGATTTGAAATTCCTTGGGTTGCTCACATAATTCCAAATGGATTGTGGTCATTCCTGCTCTTTACTACAAAAAAAAATCATTATCTCCCTCAAAAAAGTTTCTACCGTGGTAAGCAGCAAATGAACTCTAAATGAGGCACTCTGGCGCTCAAAGTTAGGCTTGTTCATTCGGGGGAGGATGTATCCAAGAAATGAATAGACCGATTTCATCCTCTGGGTTCTTCAGGCTCTTCGACAAAGAATTTTTGCTGGAATATCACCTGCCATCAAGCCCTGAAAAAGAGCCTTCCATTGCTCTGGAAGACACTGAACCACATCTTATAGGGCCATCCAGCATGTCTTACTTGAATAGAGTAAGCTGTCCGAAGGTGTTTGTGCAAATGCCTGGTTCCATGGAAATTCCTGCTTCCTTTTTTAACTAGAAGCGACAAAACAATGTATACCATGTGAAAATTGGATGATAATGGGGCAGGAGCTTCACGAGCATGTACTATACGCAATGCAATTGAATGATATATACATCCAAACACTGCTAACCCTGGTAAGTCATCTTTCGACAATTTTGTATGCCCAAACTTGGCACCCAACATCACACTTGCATTGTCTTGTGCAAATCCTTTGATATTCCTATTAGGAATGCCTTGCTCTGAAAATTCTTCAATAAGCAGTTGCTTGAGACCAGCGGCTGTACCATAAGTTACCACTAGTATTGAAAAAACTCATCCACTGGTTCCCTTGCTTTGGTGAAGAATAGTGCACTATGATCACTAAAAGTTTTGTTATGGGTAGGTTTATGGACTCACCTACAATAATTGAGAATTTAGTTTGTTCCGAGGTATCAGCAAGCTCATTCTTTTCTGCTTTCACAAGTTGAACAGCTGATGAATAATTTACATTTTGTTTCAAGACCTTTTATAGGGTGCCCATAATGCTGATCAGAGGGTTTTCTTTTGCAACCCACATAGTGATAGCGAATTCAAGTTTTGTTGCACTTCCTTTTCAAAGTTCTTTAATGTAAACAATACTTGATGTAGCAGCAGGATCCTTGACTGATAACTAGTACTATGCCTAATCTCAGGGTTTTTCAGGATGATGTATGCAGGTTTTTGTGTGTGCCATAGGCAAGTAGGTTCGGTAGGTTTAAAAAAAAAAAATTCCTAGGCTCTTGAATCTATGTTCATGTAAGCCTAGCTTACTTCACCTAAGAAATTATTTCTCCAACGTTTCTGAGGCTCAATTTCTTGCTAGCAAACATGAGACATGGTATTTATTTCGAACTTGTAGCTATAGCAAACCCAAGTGCCAAACGGCCCCAGAAAAGCCCAAAAATAACTCCATTCCTTTATAATACAGAATGAAAAAAGACACAAAAAATGAAAGTCATCGACTATTTGACCTCAGTAAAACAGTAAAACACATTGAATGACATCAACTTTTGTAGAAAATCACCAAATTAAATGAAAATTATCAAAAATCATCAAGTTAAAGAAAAAATCGCCACAAATCACCAGATTAAGGAAAAACCTCAAAAAATAAACGAGAGAGTGATATTTCACCAAATTTGGTGATAAATTAACTATGGTGGCAATCCTGACTAATTGTCTCCAAATACATAATTATCTCTGGATAGCGAAGTTGGTTTCTGTCAGATCTTGCATATCAAAATTCTTAAGTGTATTCTGAGTGGCCTAATGGATAAGTACCCACCCCTGAAACAGGTCTTTAACTGAACAGCGGCCGTTTTTGGTGAACATAGCTCTGTACATGAACAAAGTTTAGGTATCTTTAAGTATCCTCACAACTTTTTGAACCTTGCAATTTGAAACGCAGTGTAAAAACCGAGTTTTAATACAGAGTTTAAACCCAAATGATTTTTTTTGGACGTGTCAAAAGTCCCTTGATTGCCCAACTTTTAATCTCCGACAAAATGTACCTGCTTACGGAAGAACGCTGTCTAAAAGAAGTATTTTCACAATCTTGTCCCTAATTTTTTTTCTTAACGGGAAAGAGCCATATGCGAGCGCCCATGTGTACAATTCTCAGCTTACAATTTTATTTACGGAGAATTTGGTTGTGACCCTATAATGTAAGATATTTCTTTTCCAATTTCAGTCTAGTCAAAAAAGGAGTTCTACAATGAGCCAATTTTCTGACGGAAACCCCTGGAGAAATTAAACTCGTTTCCAAGTTTCCAATTGTTTTTTATTGTAGACTCTAAAAAAGCGAAGTTGAATTTAAATTGTGATTCTGTTTCTCTCTTAATTTAGTTAAAAATAAAATTAGATGGCACTTTCCTTTTAAGACAGAATAGGTAAAAAGCTACTAAACCTTTTCTTATGACATAGCTGCTGGCATCTTTCTTATATAAAAAAATTAATAAACTGTAAAAAACCATCGAAGTCCAAAACCAAAACGGAGTAAGTACATATCATAGGCAGCGCGATAGCGCTGCCTAAGTAAAGAAAGATGTGAGCACGATGTATTATTAATTTTTTTTCTTCTTTTTCTTCTTCTTCTCCATACCCTGGCACTTCCTATCGAAGGACTTGTCGTAGAAACTTCGAAAAGGGCTCATTCGAATGGACATTGGAGTGGCTAGTGCCCTTTTTAATAGCCAAAAGTAATTGGAGGGCAACTAGCCCCCCCCCACGCCTCGCAGTCCCCCAAACACATCCAATCAAAATTTTGAGATAGTCATTTTGTTCAGCGTCGTTGATTTCCCCATAGAAAATATGTTTTTAAGGAGAACACTACCCCACAACCCTCGGGCAAGGGTTTTAAGGGTTATGGTTATATGTCGGGCAAGGATTATGCCCTGGGGGCATATAAGGTTTTTATAGAAGGCGTTGTCGTAGAAACTTCAAAACAGGCTAATTCAATTGGAAATTCAAAGGACTAGAGCCCTTTTTAATTGTCAAAAGTGATTGGACGGTAACTAGCCCCCCCCCCCCCCCCGCGCCCATCATTCCCCCAAACACATCCAATCAAAATTTTGAGATAGCCATTTTGTTCAGCGTAGTTGATTTCCTGATAGAAAATATGTTTTGAGGAGGACACTACCCTACAACCCTCGGTGAAAGGGTTTTAAGTTATGCCTGGGGGCATTTAAGTTTTTTATAGAAGGCGTTGTCGTAGAAACTTCAAAAAAGGCTCATTCGATTGGGAATTAAAAGGGCTAGTGTCCTTTTTAATAGTCAAAAGCTATTGGAAGGCAACTAACACCCCTTCCACGCCCACTATTTCCCCAAACACATCAAAAAGGGCTCATTCAATTAGAAATTGAAATGGCTAGTGCCCTTTTTAATAGTCGAAAGTAATTGGAAGGTAACTAACACCCTTTCCACGCTCACCATTCCCCAAACACATCCAATCAAAATTTTGTAATAGCCATTTTGTTCCACGAAGTTAAAGTTCAGGAAATTATACCTTTGAGCAGGACACTCCCCCCACAGTCTTAAGGGCAAGGGTTATAAGTTATGTCCTGGGGGCAAATAAGTTTTTATTGAAATCTTTGTCATAGAAACTTGAAAAAGGGCTCATTCGATTGGAAATTAAAAGGCCTAGTGCCCTTTTGATAGTGGAAAGTAATTTGAGGGCAACTAGCCCCCTCTCTCACCCACGTTTTCCCCAAACACATCCAATCAAAATTTTTAGATAGCCATTTTGTCCAATGTTGTGGATTTCCAGATAGAAATTATGTTATAGAGGAGGATACTCCCCCACAGCCCTCAGTGCTAGGTTTGTAAGTTATGTCTTGGGGGCATATAAGGTTTTTATAGAACGCGTCGTCGTAGAAACTTCAAAAAGGGCTCGTTCGATTGGAAATTGAAATGGATAGTGACCTTTTTAATAGTTGAAAGTGATTGAAAGGCAACTAACACCCCTTCCACGCCCACCAGTTCCCCAAACACATCCAATCAAAATTATGAGATAGCCTTTTTGTTCCACGCAGTTTAAATTCAGGACATTATACCTTTCCGCAGGACACTCCCCGCACAGTCTTCAAGGCAAGGGTTATAAGTTATGCCCTGTGGGCATATAAGTTTTTATTGAAATCTTTGTCGTAGGAGCTTGAAAAAGGGCTCGTTTGATTTGAAATTCAAAGGTCTAGTGCCCTTTTTAATAGTCGAAAGTCATTTGTGAGCAACTAACCCCCTCTCTTTCTCACCTTTTCCCCAAACACATCCAATCAAAATTTTTAGAAAGCCATTTTTTTCAGTGTAAAGAACGATGTGGGCACAATGTTTAATTTTTTTTCTTCTCCATACCCGGGCATTTCACATCGAAGGAGTTGTCGTAGAAACTTCGAAAAGGGCACATTCGATTTGAAATTGGTGTGGCTAGTGCCCTTTTTAATAGTGGAAAGTGATTGGCGGGCAACTAGCTCCCCCCCCCCGCCCATCATTCCCCCAAACACATCTAAACAAAATTTTGAGATAGCCATTTTGTTCAGCGGAGTAGATTTCCAGATATAAAATATCTTTTTGAGGAGGACCTCCCCCACAACCATTAGGTTAAGGGTTTTAAGTTATGCCCTGGGGGCATATAAGGTTTTTATAGAAGGCGTTGTCGTAGAAACTTCAATAAAGGATCATTCTATTGGAAATTCAAAGGACTAGTGCCCTTTTTAATGGTCGAATGTTATTGGAGGGCAACTAGCCTTCCCACACCCCCATCATTCCCCCAAACACATCCAATCAATATTTTGAGATAGCCATTTTGTTATGCGTAGTTGATTTCCAGATAGAAAATATGATTTTGAGGAGGACACTCCCCCACAACCCTCAAAGCAAGGGTTTTAAGTTATACCCTAGGGGCATATAAGGTTTTTATAGAAGGCATTGTCGTAGATAATTTTTAGAAAGCCATTTTGTTCAGTGTAAAGAACGATGTGGGCACAATGTATTATTTATTTTCTTCTCCATACCCGGGCACTTCGTATCGAAGGAGTTGTCGTAGAAACGTCGAAAAGGGCTCATTCGATTGGAAATTGGAGTGGCTAGCGCTCTTTTTAATATTCGTAAGTGATTGGAGGGTAACTAGCCCCCCACGCCCATCATTCCCCCAAACACATAAAAAAAAAATTGAGATAGCCATTTTATTCAGCGTAGTAGATTTCCAGATAGAAAATATCTTTTTGAGGAGGACACTCCCCCACGACCCTCGGGTTAAGGGTTTTAAGTTATGCCTTGGGGGCATATAAGGTTTTTATAGAAGGTGTTGTCGTAGAAACTTCAAAAAAGACTCATTCTAATGGAAATTCAAAGGGCTAGTGCCCTTTTTAATTGTCGAAAGTTATTGGAGGACAACTAGCCCCCCCACACGCCCATCATTCCCCCAAACACATCCAATCAAAATTTTGAGATAGCCATTTTGTTCAAAGCAGTTTAAAGTTAAGGAAGTTATGCCTTTGAGCAGGACACTCCCCCACAGTCTTCAGGGGAAAGGTTATAAGTTATGCCCTAGGGGCATATAAGTTTTTATTGAAACCTTATTAAATAGACTATTGAAAAGAATAGTCTTCATTCTTTGGGCTGACTAAACGAATGTGGAGAAGAACCCTCGAAGAATACAGGATGCAAAACCCTGCCGAAAATTCAGTCGGAAAGGAGGTGTTTCTAAAGCTATTGAAGCTCCTCTGGGATGAGCTGGCAAAGGATGACATTGTCAACCTTCAAAATGGGTTCATAGCACGCTTTGACAGAAAGCGTTGCATCGAAAAGATTCCCGATAGGCGATCAAATGACGAAATCCGTGAGGCAGTTGACGATGCTGTCATAACTTCCTTTGAAAAAAGGCGGTTTGTCGCTGTTGGTACTGTGTCGCGTAAGTGAACAAAACTTAATAAGGCTCCCGGAAAATCACTATCTGAATCGAGTGACAGAGAAGATGAAGATCTTGAGGATTCAAGGACGAGTGAAGTGAAAGCTGACAAAGCTAAAATGAAGCCGAATAAAGGTAAGGGAGCTGGAAAAAAGTTACGAGATAGACTGCTCATCTGACGACGCATCAGACAGCTTGCCGGAAAAACTGTGCAACGATTCCAGTGAACTTAGTTGGGATGAAGTTCAGAACAGTGAACATGAGGTTGATGACAATTCTACTTGTAAGAAGGACCCAGGTTTGCCAATTAAACTGTCTGACTTCTATGCTGTGTTCTATGAGAAAGATTTCTACATTGGGCAGAATTTCCAGATAAGGGGATGGCAAAATGCAACTTTATGGAACGTGTGAGCAATGCTGACTTCAGTTACAACTGGCCCAAGAAAGGTGATGTCAGTGTTGTTGAAGAAAGATATGTTTTCGCTGGACTACTCGTTCGAAAAGGACATGACCCCTTCCAAATTGCAGGGCACCGTGAAGTTACAAATTAATACAAAAACTTTGCAAAGAACACAAATTCTAGCCTCCGGTTTTCCGGGATTTTTCTGCAAGTTCTGTTTTTTGACATGATCTTAGTCTAATTTTCTGTATTTTTCTTAATTTTGTTCAATATAAGTGACCTTTTTTACATTGAATCTTAGAGGAAAAAGTCTGCAAATAAGTGGTTGTTCAAACGTACCGAAAGCATGGCTAACTTTGAACAAATTAGGAAACTACATGAACATTACATAAAATAACATAACGTCGTTTAAAGTTGGACGAAGTGTGGGTAACTTTGAAAACCATTTTCAAAAAAAAATTATGGCCATGTGGGAAGGGATAGAAAAAATCCGTAACGTCCACCCGCTTCAGCGGTCAGAAATACACATGGAAATGTGTTTCTAGGTTGTTATGTTACCATTTACAAAATTTATTGCGAAATAAAGGAGAAATAGCCGAAAGTGATTAAAGGGCAACTAGTCCCCCTCCCACGCCCACCCTCCCATTTGCTTATTATGATTAAAACTAAATGTTGCCTTAAGATAAAATCAAAATGCACTGTGTTAAGGCTAATTCCCAGTAAGGCATCTCAGCCATCCCAAGAACGACTGAGGGTATTATGTTCAAACTTTCGGGGCTACTTCTGCTCTTAAAATTTAACCAAATGAAAATAGCGTGTGTTTCCAAGGTATCAAAGAAAGTAAACAGGTTTTTTTGCGAATAGTATCAAGTTTTCTATTTCAGGTCAACTATAGGAGGTATGGAACTAAACTAAACACTACTATTTGTGTCCAGATTTTTAAAATGGTGTATGTTGTTAAAAATTGTAAAAAAAAAATTCTCCAGCATACAAATAGCAGGCCAAACTATAAAGTCTTAAAAAAAAGAAAAGATTTAAAGTATTATTTTCTTTTTCCCTGAAAAGACTATGTCAATATGAAACGAACAGAAATTAATTAAAAAAGCTTTTTCCATCAAATAAGTTTTTCAAAGAAAAGTAAAGAACTCCATTAAACCAAAAATTAGCAAAAATAAAATAAAATAATCTACCAGGCGTGTAACTACCACAAATCAGCATCGATAAATAAATGCAACCCAAAACGAACAGAAATTACAATAAATAATCGAGTCAAACTCAAAACGAGCAGAAATTAACATGAGTAGGGCTTAAAAGTCTTATGCCTTCTCCAGGCCAGAACATAATTTGCACTTTACTGAAAAAAACAACAAATGAATGTGAATTTTCAGTTCAAAATTCATATACTGATATTTAGTAATCAAAATTTTAATATTATTTGATTTATTAAAGTTATGAAAGTAAAAAAATTTATATTTTTCAGTTAAGTGCAAATTATGTTCTGGCCTTGGGAAGGCATAGGCGTTTTGAGCCCTAGTCATGTTAATTTTTGCTCGTTTTGAGTTTGACTAGGTTATTTATTGTAATTTCTGTTCGTTTTAGGTTTCATTTATTTATCGATGCTGATTTGTGGTAGTTTCACGCTTGGTTTATTTGATTTCATTTTTGCTCATTTTTTGTTTAATGGAGTTCTTTACTTGTCTTTAAAAAACTTATTTTGTGGAAAAAGTTTTTTTAATTAATTTTTTAAAAGACGGATTTATACCAAAATGGGCGAGGAATAATTACCGAACACTTTATTTATAAGTGCGTGGGTAAAGCTATAGCTCAATTTTTGGGATTACAGCGAAAAACAGATCTCAGGCTAAAGCTTTTTTCTGGCCAGGACTCACTCGCTGACTGAGCTAAGAAAATAGCAGCATGTCCAACAGATTTCGAAATATTTAACTGACGAGAATTTCATAGTGAAATTCTTCTGCCTTGGTGAATGATATTGTGCCATATTAGTAGTAAGTATCTATTGAATTCTGATACTTTATGTTCCCTGGCAGCTTTCCATGGTTGATTACCAGACTAATTAATGCTATTGATGTCAATTGCATATGGAATTATACAAAACCTACCAGACAGGTTTCCGGGCCAACCAGGTATGTTTCTGGGCCAACCAGACAAGTTTCTGGGCCAACCAGACAAGAGCAATTTTAATGTTATTCTGGACCTTGTATACACCTTTTCAAAGAGATTCAGAACTCCCTCACATGACCTTCTGGATTCTATGGAAGCTATAGCAATTTGACACCTTTCCAGAGTATGTACCTATGGATCTGGTTTGGTGGGTATATACGAGAACTTGATTTGTGGTTGTGATTTGAATAAAAGGACTGATTTTCACTGCAAGTCATATTAGTCAGAGAATTGAATTCAGATTCAAGTATTATCATGACCGGTATATGCCTTATCAGATATTGACAAACGATAATTGCCTTAACTCGAGAGTAGTTTGTTATTAAAAAAAAAATTGGATGTTATAATTAAAATTGTTTGATTGACATTTGCCAAAAGGGGTAAGGGATTCGTGAAGTGAACTGTACGAACGATCTTATTTGAATAATAAGGAAAAAGAGCTAGATAACATTTGCCAATTTTAAGATGGAGAAAAAAAGGGTTAAAATGATCAGCAGTTAAGGTAACCCTGAAGAGCATGTTAATTCATTAGCATTTGCGAATACTTCGATGTGTTTGGTATAATACACAAGTGGTGTTTTAAACAGGGTTGTCAGTTTAAAATAGAGTCTAACGAGGGCTTGTTAACTCAGGCAATTTGTTATAAACGGGTATTTATAATCTAGTCGCTTGCTTCACTACAGATAATTCTATTGTATTTTTTTTCTGAACTTTCCGAGGGAGGTGGGTGGGGGTAACTATTTAGTTTATGAAATTAGTTTACGAGTAGAAAAATGCTTCACTAAAGATAAGGCTATTGTGTTTTTCTGAACTTTATGAGAGAGGTGGGGGTTAACTTTTTTGTTTAAAAATTAGTTTACGAGTATAAAAATGCTTCACTACAGATAAGGCTATTGTGTTTTTCTGAACTTTCTGAGGGAGGAGGGGGTAACTATTTAGTTTAAAGAAATTAGTTTACGAGTAGAAAAATGTTTCAGTACAGATAAGGCTATTGTGTTTTTCTGAACTTTCTGAGGGGGGAGGGCGATGGTAACTATTTAGTTCAAGAAATTAGTTTACGAGTAGAAAAATGCTTCACTACAGATAAGGCTATTGTGTTTTTCTGAACATGTGTGTTTTTTTCTGAACTTTCCGAGGGAGGAGGGGGTAGCTATTTAGTTTAAAAAATAGTTTACGAGTAGAAAAATGCTTCACTACAGATAAGGCTATTGTGTTTTTTTTTCTGAATTTTCTAAGGGAGGTGGGTGGGGGTAACTATTTAGTTTAAGAAATTAGTTTACGAGTAGAAAAATGCTTCACTACAGATAAGGCTATTGTGTTTTTCTGAACTTTCTGAGAGAGGTGGGGGTAACTTTTTAGTTTAAAAATTAGTTTACGAGTAGAAAAATGCTTCACTACAGATAAGGCTATTGTGTTTTTCTGAACTTTCTGAGGGAGGAGGGGGTAACTATTTAGTTTAAGAAATTAGTTTACGAGTAGAAAAATGCTTCACTACAGATAAGGCTATTGTGTTTTTTTTCTGAACTTTCTGAGGGAGGTGGGTGGGGGTAACTATTTAGTTTAAGAAATTAGTTTACGAGTAGAAAAATGCTTCACTACAGATAAAGCTATTGTGTTTTTCTGAACTTTCTGAGAGAGGTGGAGGGTAACTTTTTAGTTTAAAAATTAGTTTACAAGTAGAAAAATGCTTCGCTACAGATAAGACTATTGTGTTTTTCTGAACTTTCTGAGGGAGGAGGGGGTAACTATTTAGTTTAAGAAATTAGTTTACGAGTAGAAAAATGCTTCACTACAGATAAGGCTATTGTGTTTTTCTGAACTTTCTGAGGGGGAGGGCGATGGTAACTATTTAGTTTAAGAAATTAGTTTACGAGTAGAAAAATGCTTCACTACAGATAAGGCTATTGTGTTTTTCTGAACATGTGTTTTTTTTTCTGAACTTTCTGAGGGAGGTGGGTGGGGGTAACTATTTAGTTTAAGAAATTAGTTTACGAGTAGAAAAATGCTTCAATCCAGCTAAGGTTATTATTTTTCTGAACTTTCGGAGGGAGGAGGGAGTAATTATTTCTTTTAAAAATTAGTTTACGATTAGAAAAATGCTTAACTATAGATAAGGCTATTATGTTTTTTCTTCTGAACTTTCTGAGGGAGGTGGGTGGGGATAACTATTTAGTTTAAGAAATTGGTTTACGAGTAGAAAAATATCCAAAGAAAGATATCCAAAAAGTTGGGTTGATCTAGGTTCACTTAGAGTGGTGCGCCACTCTAAGTGAACCTAGAACAACCCAACTTTTTGGATATCTCTCTCACTATGACTCTGTTTGTGTGTCGTGTCTGTGCGTGTGTCGTCTCAATGTGTGTGTCGTCTCTGGGAGTGTGTCGTCTCTTTTTTTTTGTCTTCTCTGTATGTTTGTCGTCTCTATGTGTGTTTCGTCTCTGTGTATGTGTCGTCTCTGTGTGTGTTTCGTATCTGTGTGTGTGTGTGTCGTCTCTGTGTCTGTGTTGTGTCTATGTGTGTGTCGTCTCTGTGTGTGTTTGTCGTTTCTGTGTGTGTGTCCTCTCTGTGTGTGAGTCGTCTCTTTGTGTCTGTCGTCTCTGTGTGTTTGTCATCTCTCTGTGTGTGTGTGGTGTCCGTCTCTTTGTGTGTTTCGTATCTGTGTGTGTGTGTGTATGTGTGATCTCTTTGTGTGTGTGGTCTCTGTGTGTTTGTCGTCTGTGTGTGTGTGTGTGTCGTCTCTCTCTCTATGTGTCTCGTCTCTGTGTGTTTGTCATCTCTGTTCGTGTGTTGTCTCTATGTGTAAGTCCTCACTTTGAGTTTGTCGTCTCTTTGTGTGTGTGTGTCGTCTCTGTGTGTGTGTGTGTCGTCTCTGTGTGGGTGTTGTCTCTCTCTCTCTGTGTGTGTGTGTGTGTTGTCTCTATACGTGTGTCGTCTCTATGTGTGTTTCGTATCTGTGTGTGTGTGTCTAGTCTCTGTGTGTGTGTGTCGCCTCTCTGTGTGTGTATCATTTCTGTGTGTGTCTAGTCTGTCCGGGTGTGTGTGTTGTCTCTCTGTGTGTGTCTCGTTTCTGTGCATGTTTCGTCTCTATGGGTGTTTACTCTCTGTGTCTGTGTCATCTCTGTGTGTGTCTTTTGTGCGTGTGTGTGTGTGTCGTCTCTGTGTGTGTGTCATCGCTATGTGTGTGTGTCGTCTCTGTGTGTGTGTGGTCTGTGTGTGTGTGTCGTGTCTGTGCGTGTGTCTTCTCTATGTGTGTGTGTGTGCGTTGTCTCTGTGCGTGTGTCGTTTCTATGTGTGTGTCGTCTCCACTGTGCGTGTGTATTCTCTCTGTGCATGTGCAGTCTCTCTGTGTGTTTTGTCTCTGTGTGTGTGTGTCATCTCTGTGTGTGTGTCGTGTCTTTTGGGGTGTGTCGTCTCTGTGAGTGTGTCATCTCTGGGAGGGTTGTCGTCTCTGTGTGTGTGTCGTCTCTGTGCGTGTGTCGTCACTATGTGTGTGTCGTTTTTGTGTGTGTGTGTTGTCTTTGTGTGCGTGGTGTCTCTGTGCTTGTTGTCTTTGTGGTGTGTTTCGTATCTGTGTGTGTGTGTCGTCTCTATGTGTGTTTGTCGTTTCTATGTGTGTGTGTGTGTGTCTCGTCTTTCTCTGTGTGTGTCATCTCTGTGTGTGTGTGTAAATGAACTTTGAAAAATTAAGAGAATGTAACTGTGACAATGTAAAGCACAACAAAACACTACTGAAATAATCCAACTCTTGCATTTCAATGAAAGAAATTCAAAATGAACTTTGAAAAATCAAGAGAATGTATCTGTGACAAGGTAAACCACGACAGAACACTACAGAAATATTCCAACTCTTGCATTTCAATGAAATAAAACCAAAGTGAACTTTGAAAGATCAAGAGAATGTAGTAAAGCACAACAAAACACTACTGAAATATTCCAACTCTTGCATTTCAATGAAAGAAATTCGAAATGAACTTTGAAAAATCAAGAGAATGTATCTGTGACAGGGTAAACCACGATAGAACACTACTAAAATATTCCAACTCTTGCATTTCAATGAAATAAAACCAAAGTGAACTTTGAAAGATCAAGAGAATGTAACTGTGACAAGGTAAACCACGACAGAACACCGCTGAGATATTTCAAATCTTTCATTTCAATGAAAGAAATTCGAAATGAACTTTGAAAAATCAAGAAAAATGTAAATCTGACAAGGTAAACCATAACAAAACACTACTGAAATATTCCAACTCTTGCATTTAAATGAAAGAAATTTAAAATGAATTTTGAAAAATTAAGAGAATGTAACTGTGACAAGGTAAACCACGACAAAACACTATTGAAATATTCCAACTCTAGCATGTCAAGGAAATAAATTCAAAATAAATTTTGAAAAATTAAAAGAATGTAACTGTGACAAGGTAAATGACGACAAAACACTACTGAAATATTCCAGCTATCATATTTCAATGATAGAAATTCAAAATGAACTTTGAAAAATTAAGAGAATGTAACTGTGACAAGGTAAACCGCAACAAAACACTACTGAAATATTCCAACTCTTGCATTTCAACGAAAGAAATTCAAAATGAACTTTGAAGAATCAAGAGAATGTAACTGTTACATGGTAAACCATTCTGTGATAAGGTAAAGCATGACAGAACACTACCAAAATATTCCGACTTTCGCATTTAAATAAAAGAAATTTTAAATGAACTTTGAAAAATAAAGAGAATGTATCTATGACACGGTAAACCACGATAGAACACTACTAAAATATTAATACTCTTGCAATTCATTCAAATAACAACAAAGTGAACTTTGAAAGATCAAGAGAATGTAACTGTGACAAGCTAAACCACGACAAAACACTACTGGAATATTCCAACTCTTGCATTTCAATGAAAGAAATTCGAAATGAACTTTGAAAAATCAAGAGAATGTAACTGTGACAAAAAAACACAATAGCCTTATCTATAGTGAAGCATTTTTCTACTCGTAAAATAATTTATTAAACTAAATAGTTACCCCCACCCACCTCCCTTATAAAGTTCAGAAAAAAAAACACAATAGCCTTATCTGTAGTGAAGCATTTTTCTACTCGTAAACTAATTTTTAAACTAAATAGCTCCCCCCTCCTCCCTCAGAAACTTCAGAAAAACACAATAGTCTTATCTGTAGTGAAGCATTTTTCTACTCGTAAACTAATTTTTAAACTAAATAGTTACCCCCTCCTCCCTCAGAAAGTTCATAAAAAATAACTCAATTTCGCAAAAAACACGAGCCGTCTCTGTAGTGAAGCAATTTTATTCTCGTAGGTTTATACCTTACACTAAATAGCTCCGCTCACCGTCCCCCCGAAGCACTGGCCGACCCGCACACTAGACGTATCTGTCCAAAAACTTATTTCTAAACGTAATCTAATTTCTTAAAATAAATAGTTGCCCCCTCCTCCCTCAGAAAGTTCAGAAAAACACAATAGCCTTATCTGTAGTGAAGCATTTTGCTACTCGTAAACTAATTTCTTAAACTAAATAGTTACCCCCACCCACCTCCCTCAGAAAGTTCAGAAAAAAAACACAATAGCCTTATCTGTAGTGAAGCATTTTTCTACTCGTAAACTAATTTTTTAAACTAAATAGTTACCCCCACCTCCCTCAGAAAGTTCAGAAAAACACAATAGCTTTATCTGTAGTGAAGCATTTTTCTACTCGTAAACTAATTTTTAAACTAAAAAGTTACCCCCACCTCTCTCAGAAAGTTCAGAAAAACACAGTAGCCTTATCTGTAGTGAAGCATTTTTCTACTCGTAAACTAATTTTTTAAACTAAATAGTTACCCCCTCCTCCCTCAGAAAGTTCAGAAAAACACAATAGCCTTATCTGTAGTGAAGCATTTTTCTACTCGTAAACTAATTTATTAAACTAAATAGTTACCCCCACCCATCTCCCTTAGAAAGTTCAGAAAAAAAAACACAATAGCCTTATCTGTAGTGAAGCATTTTTCTACTCGTAAACTAATTTTTAAACTAAATAGTTACCCCCTCCTCCCTCAGAAATTTCAGAAAAACACAATAGCCTTAAATGGAGTGAAGCATTTTTCTACTCGTAAACTAGTTTTTAAACTAAATAGTTAACACCTCCTCCACCAGAAAGTTCGGAAAAAAACACACATGTTCAGAAAAAAACAATGGCCTTATCTGGAGTGAAGCATTTTTCTAATCGTAAATTAATTTCTTAAACTAAATAGTTACCATCACTCTCCCCCTCAGAAAGTTCAGAAAAACACAATAGCCTTATCTGTAGTGAAACATTTTTCTACTCGTAAACTAATTTCTTTAAACTAAATAGTTACCCCCCTCCTCCCTCAGAAAGTTCAGAAAAACACAATAGCCTTATCTGTATTGAAGCATTTTTCTACTTGTAAACTAATTATTAAAATAAAAAGTTACACCCCACCTCTCTCAGAAAGTTCAGAAAAACACAAAAGCCTTATCTGTAGTGAAGCATTTTTCTACTCGTAAACTAATTTCTTAAACTAAATAGTTACCCCCACCCACCTCCCTCAGAAACTTCAGAAAAAAAACACAATAGCCTTATCTGTAGTGAAGCATTTTTCTACTCGTAAACTAATTTCTTAAACTAAATAGTTACCCCCTCCTCCCTCAGAAAGTTCAGAAAAACACAATAGTCTTATCTGTAGCGAAGAATTTTTCTACTTGTAAACTAATTTTTAAACTAAAAAGTTACCCCCACCTCTCTAAGAAAGTTCAGAAGAACACAATAGCCTTATCTGTAGTGAAGCATTTTTCTACTCGTAAACTAATTTCTTAAACTAAATAGTTACCCACTCCTCCCTCATAAAGTTCATAAAAACACAATAGCCTTATCTGTATTGAAGCATTTTTCTACTCGTAAACTAATTTCTTAAACTAAATAGTTACCCCTTCCTCCCTCAGAAAGTTCATAAAAAAAACAAACAATAGCGTTATATATAGTGAAGCATTTTCTACTCGTAAACTAATTTTTAAACTAAATAGTCACCCCCTCCTCTCTCAGAAAGTTAAGAAAAGCACAAGAGCCTTATCTGTAGTGAATCATTTTTCTACTCGTAAAATAATTTTTAAACTAAAAAGTTACCCCCTCCTCCCTCAGAAAGTTCAGAAAAAAAACACACATGTTAAGACCACCACAATAGACTTATCTGTAGTGAAGCATTTTTCTACTCGTAAACTAATTTCTTAAACCAAATAGTTACCCCCACCCACCTCCCTCAGAAAGTTCAGAAAAAAAATACAATAGACTTATCTGTAGTGAAGCAAGCGACTAGAATATAAATACCCGTTTATAACAAATTGCCTGAGTTAACAAGCCCTCGTTAGACTCTATTTTAAACTTACAACCCATTTCAAAACACCACTTGTGTATTATACCAAACACATCGAAGTATTCGCAAATGCTAATGAATTAACATGCTCTTCAGGGTTACCTTAACTGCTGATCACTTTAACCCTTTTTTTTCTCCATCTTAAAATTGGCAAATGTTATCTATCTCTTTTTCCTTATTATTCAAATAAGATCGTTCTTACAGTTCACTTCACGAATCCCTTACCCCTTTTGGAAAATGTCAATCAAACAATTGTAATTGTAACATCCAATTTTTTTTTAACAACAAACTACTCTCGAGTTAAGGCAATTAACATTTGTCAATATCTGCTAAGGCATATACCGGTCATGATAATACTTGAATCTGAATTCAATTCTCTTACTAATATGAATTGTAGTGAAAACCATTTCTTTTATTCAAATACCAACCACAAATCAAGTTATCGTATATACCCACCAAACCAGATCCATAGGTACATGCACTGGAAAGGTGTCAAATTGCTATAGCTTCCATAGAATCCAGAAGGTCATGTGAGGGAGTTCTGAATCTCTTTGAAAAGGTGTATACAAGGTCCAGAATAACATTGAAATTGCTCTTGTCTGGTTGGCCCAGAAACTTGTCTGGTTGGCCCAGAAACATACCTGGTTGGCCCGGAAACCTGTCTGGTAGGTTTTGTATAATTCCATATGCAATTGACATCAATAGCATTAATTAGTCTGGTAATCAACCATGGAAAGCTGCCAGGGAACATAAAGTATCAGCAAATTCAATAGATACTTACTACTCATATTTTTAAGAAGTCAGCTAAGGCATAATACTGTGTAAACACTGGGAAATGCGGTAAGTGTAAATGTTTGGTTGTACTTCAGGCGTTGTCAGTTGTGTTGGTCAGCTGTATAGCAGATAGGGTCAAAACTTAAAACGTTTTCGTTTTTTTTACGTTTTTTGTGAAAGAGTGGGGTGTTGAACAGGGAACAGCCCCTTTCATATGCGGAATAAGTTCTGTTCGTTTTAAGTTTTGATGTTGCTCCTTACTTTCAGTTAAAAAAGACTTTTTTTTTTCATTTAATTCCTTAACGTGTTTGAAATGATGCAGGTTTTGAACTTGGCTCACAGTAAATGAATAACTAAAACGAAATTTGCATATTAATTTTACTTTTTTAACTAATAATAACCTTATAATAACGTAAGTTTGATTTTTGTTCCAGTTGTTTAAGAATGACTCCTAAATCACAAAGGCTGTTTAATTCTGGGTTAAGCTAGTGCATTGAGCTAGCTCATTGCTCACACTAACGCTTTCTAGTAGATTAGTTTGAGCTTAGGAATGACAACAAGAAAAATCAAAAAGCTCTTCATTATAGAAAACCCATGTCGAAGCCAATCACGATATCGGATAAGAAGCTAATCTTAAAGGAACATGGATTACTTCAAATATTCATGGCACAATTGACCCCTCAAATCCCCCTAGGACCATATGGTTATTTGCAATTTACTGGAAAATAAATCGATAACTTAAATATTGTATATATGATATTTTTTTTTATTTCAGATAGGGTCAAAACTTAAAACAAACGTTAAAAAGCACATTATACTAAAATGGAAGAGATATTGAAAATCGTTAAGAGATTAGTCGGGATTCTACAGCTAAAAAGAGGACAGATATCAAAAAATATATTTTTTTAGAGGGCAAATAGGGTGACATATACTGTGGTTTTCCAGATTAGCACTTTTTCCTGAACCTCGGCTCTTGAACTATGGGTTGTGACATTACTGGTATATATGCGGAGAAATGAGTAATTGCTGTGCGTTAAATTACTCAATTTGGCTGTCCTTGCGCAAAAAGCAAGAAAGCATTTGCAAACTATGGCGACAACCATCAATAACGTTTTAACGTTTTTATGCTCTTTAGGTTTTTTTTTTACGTTTTTTGTGAAAGAGTGGGGCGTTGAACAGGGAACAGCCCCTTTCATATGCGGAATAAGTTCTGTTCGTTTTAAGTTTTGATGTTGCTCCTTACTTTCAGTTAAAAAAGACCTGTTTCTTTTTCATTTAATTTCTTAACGTTTTTGAATTAATGCAGGTTTTGAATTTGGCTCACAGTAAATGAATATCTAAAACGAAATTTGCATATTAATTTTAATTTTTTAACTAATAATAACCTTATAATAACCTAAATTTGATTTTTGTTCCAGTTGTTTAAGAATGACTCCTGAATCACAAAGGCTGTTTAATTAAATAAACTCCTTTAAAAGTTAAAAAAGAAAATTTTGATCCGGTGACTTTGGGGAAAAAATGAGCATGGGAGGGCCCTAGTTGCCCTCCAATTTTTGGTCACTTAAAAACCAATGGGTTGGAATAAACTTGATGAAACTTATATATTTAAAATCACTATAAAACTCCTCTTCTTTTGATGTATCTATTTGTATCAAAATTCCGTTATTTAGAGTTTTGGTTACTATTGAGCCGGGTCGCTCCTTACTTACAGTTTGTTACCACAAACTGCTTGGTTTAAAGCCTGGCTTCAGGCTATGACTTTATTTGTTTTACTTTCTATGTTTATTAATTGACTAGTATATTTGACATGTAATATTTAAGTGTACAACATAATTGGGGGAGGGGGGGAATAGGCACCAAAAGCATAGCTATTGGACCTTTCAACTATGTTGAATTAAATGGCTATCTTACTATTTTGATCGGGAGTCAAGGGGGGAAAAATGGTGTTGATGACTAGGTGCCCTCTAATCTTTTTTCACTCAAAAAAGCACTAAAATATTTAATTTCCGTTCAAATGAGCTCTATCATTGTGTTCTAGGACCATTAGTTCTTTACGATCACCTCTGGAAAAAAAAACTCGTATCCATGATCATTATTCTGGCGAAAATACACATTCCACATTTTTTTAGGTAGGAGCTTGAAACCTCTGCATTACGGTTCTCTGATATGCTAAATCTGATGTTGTGACTTTCGTTAAAATCGCTTCAGTTTTAGGGGTGTGTTAATCGGCTTGTTAGGTCGAGGAGCAGTAACAGTGGTAGCGGATGGTCAGATTCAGAGTCTATAAGCTATTAAATTTTACACATAACTTTTTGATTATAGGCGTCAAGGTAGAAGCCTCTTATTCTGGATATATAGGCACTTCATACGACTCAAAAAATTAGAAACCAAGGAATAGCTTTAATCTCTACATATATTCAATACTTTTGCTACATCAAGAATATCATTTCTTGGCCTGAGTACCGACGGGTTTCATAATCCCTGTGAAGGACCATATTATCTCCTTTGCGCTGGTTAGTGCTTGCTTTGATTATTGCTTCGCCACAGATTCCAAATGCTTTCCTGCTTTTTGCGCACGGACAGCCAAACAAACTTAATTTAACGCACAGCAATTACTCGTTTCTCCGCATAGATACCAGTAATGTCACAACCCATAGTTCAAGAGCCGAGGTCCAGGAAAGGGTGCTAATCTGGAAAACCACAACATATGTCACCCTATTTGCCCTCTAAAAAATATATATTTTTTGACATTTATCCTCTTTTTAGCTGTAGAATCCCGACTAATCTCGTAACTATTTTCAATATTTCTTACATTTTAGTATAATGTGCTTATTTTTACGTTTGTTTTAAGTTTTGACCCTATCTGAAATAAAAAAATATCATATATACAATATTTAACTTATCGATTTATTTTCCAGTAAATCGCAAATAACCATATGGTCCTAGGGGGATTTGAGGGGCCAGTCGTGCCATGAATATTTGAAGTAATCCATGTTTCTTTTAAGATTAGCTTCTTATCCGATATCGTGATTAGCTTCGACATGGGTTTCCTATAATGAAGAGCTTTCTGATTTTTCTTGTTGTCATTCCTAAGGTCAAACTAATCTACTAGAAAGCGTTAGTGTGAGCATGGAGCTAGCTCAATGCACAAGCTTGACCCAGAATTTCTATCCGGCTGACCAACACAACTGACAACGCCTGAAGTACAACCAAACATTTACACTTACCGTATTTCCAAGTGTTTACTAAGTATTAAGCCTTAGCGGACTTCTAAAATATCTGGCACAACATCATTTACCAACATTGGGTTTAGAAACCTACTCAGATTATTTTCTGCTTGTTTTTAGTTTGACTTATTTTAATTTCTGATTGTTTTGGGTTTAATCTATTTATTGATACTGATTAGCGGTAGTTGTATGATTGGTAGATTATATGATTCTTTTTTTTTGTTTATTCTTGGTTTAAAGGTGTTCTTTACTTTTTTTGGAAAAACTTATTTTGTCAAAAAGTTTTTGATTAATTGCAATAAAATCCAGAAAAGGTTCTTTGGTGGAAAATCTTTTTTATTGTTACAATTAACATCTACATACCTAACGGCTTGGGACATTTGTTCTTGAGGAGAGATTAAACAATAAAGACAAGCTTTTTTCAACTGAAAGTAAGAAGCAACATTAAAACTTAAAACGAACAGTAATTATTAAATATATGAGGGGTTCGCCCCCTTGTCAATACCTCGCTCTTTACGCTGAAGTTCGAACTTTGTTCCAATTCTTTAAGTATGACCTCTGAATCACACAGGCCGTTTAATTAGAATAAATAGCTCTTTTGAAAGTACTGAAAAAACTTTAGCGTAAAGAGCAAGGTATGGACGAGGGGGCGAACCCCTCATACACGCAATAGTTCCTGTTCGTTTTAAGTTTAATATTGCTCATTAGTTTCAGTTGAAACATTTTTTTTTTATTTAATTTTTGATCGTTTTTAAATGATACTGGGAAATACGGCACCCCTTTGTGGAAAATTCTCTTCCCCCATGAACAATTCCCCCATGAAAATAACCTCCCACGTAAACCCCTCACCCCCCCCCCCACCCTACTAAAAAAAATCCCCCCTGAAAACGTCTGTATACTTCCCCATAGCCAATATCATATGTAAAAAATGGGCAAAGTTCCTAACTTTCAGCCCTTCCCCCGGGGACTGTGGGGGGCTAAGTCATCCGCAAAGACATAGTTATTAAATTTTTCGACTATGTTGAAAAAAATCTCCAAACTTTGATCGGGTGACTTTGGGAAAAAATGAGCGTGGGAGGGGGCCTAGTTAACCCCAATTTTTCAGTCACTTAAAAAGGGCATTATAACTTTTGATTTCCATTAAAATGAGTCCTCTTGCTATATTATATGACCACTGAGTTGATAAAATTACCCCTGAGAAGAACAAAAGAAAAAAAAAAAACAACAAACAACAAAAACAAAAATGAAAAAAACAAATAAATACACATCCGTGATGTTTCTTCTGGCAAAAAATACAAAATTCCACATTTTTAAAGATATTGGCTTGACACCTTCACAATAGGGTTCTCTGATACGCTGAATCTGATGTTGTGATTTTCATTAGGATCCTACGACTTTTTGGGGGTGTTTCTCCCTTTTTTCGAAAATAAGGCAAATGTTCTCAGGCTCGTAACTTTTGATGGGTCAGACTTTACTTAATAAATGTTATATATTTTAAATCAGCATAAAAATCTTATTCTTCTGATGAATCTATTAGTAATGAAATTCCATTTTTTAGAGTTTCGGTAACTATTAAGCCGGGTCGCTCCTTACTTACAGTTCGTTACCACGAACTGTTCGATATAAGAAGTTGAATAAAAAAAATCCGGAGCGTTTTTTTTATACCGTTTATTCGGTGATACTGAAATGCAGATGCCAGGAAATAAAAGAAATGATTTTGAATCTGTGGTGACAAATATGAGACAGTTTTTAAAGTTTCTGTGACCTGTTTAGGATGATTGCTAATAGCAGATCAAACTGCGCTACAAATCCAAGTAACGATAATTGGTTTTCTATATTTGTATCATGTTGAACAGCTGGTTTTTCAACATGGCCACGTTGAAAAAGATTTTGTATAAATACCTCATGCGAGCTAATATACTTTGTAATAAATTCAATAAAGAACAAGTTTTTTCAACTGAAAATAAGGAGCAACATTAAAACTGAAAACGAATAGAAATTATTACGTATATGAAGGGGGTTGCCTCCACCTCAACAACCTGCTCTTTACGCGGAAGTTTTTATTAATTTTGAAAAAATCACATATTGTATAAAATTCTTATTGTTCCAATTAAACGAAAATAGTGTTTCAGAAGTCTATCTTAAAGAATTAGGACAAAATTCAAATTTTTGCGTAAAGAGCGAGGTATTGAGGAGGAGGCAATCTCCACATAATAATTTCCGCTCCTTTCAAATTTTAATGTTGCTCCTTACTTTCAGTTGAAAAAAACTTGGTTTCTATTTAATTTTTGATGGTTCTTTAAATAATCCCAAAAATTCTAACCCAACTTCAACGGAAAAATAGCCTACTCAGGGATAGACAATTCAATCCCAGTGAAAATTTACCCAGGACAAAATCCATAACAACTCCACGCGTAAAATTGAGACGGAAAAGAGAAAGCAAGAAATATAAAAAGAATTTTGCATAGGAATTCTGGCAAATTCCTCAGTATACAGTTTCCTTTGACAAGTTCACCCCCTGGAAACTTCCCTCCCCATGGAAAGTTCCCCCTTGAAAAAAAAACAGAAAATTGGTCTTCCCACCCTAAAATATATGCATGCTTCCCAAGAACAAATACTATGCGTAAACAACGGGCTTTTTGTATAACTTAAATACCTTTCCCTTGGGGCTGTAGGGGGGTCATGTTATATCCAAAGGCATAGTTATCGGGGCTTTCAACTATGATGAACAAAATGGTTATCTCAAAATTTTAATCGGACGATTTTGGAGGAAAAGGGGGTGGGGGATGGGGCCTAGTTGCCCTTCAATCTTTTTGGTTACTTAAAAGGGACAATAGAGCTTTTAATATTCGTTCGAATGAGCCGTCTCATGATAGTCTAGAACTACTGGGTCAATACAATCACCCCTGGGAAAAAAATAAATAAGTAAACACGCATCCGTGATCTTTCTTCTTTCAAAAAATACGAAATTCCACATTTTTGCAGATGGAAGCTTGAAACCTCTATAGTAGGGTTCTCTGATACTCTGAATCTGATGGTTTTATTTTCATTCTATGACATTTAGAATTTTTCCCCTTTTTTTGGAAATAAGGCAAATTTTCACAGTCTCGTAACCTCTGATAGTTAAGACTAAAGTTAATGAAACTTATACATTTGAAGTCAGCATAAAAATCCAATTCTTTTTATATATCTGTTAGTATCAAAATTATCCCTTCTAATGACTAAACTTCCCCTTCTAATGATACAACAATTCCCGTCCTAGTTATTAATCTAGGTTCAGTATATTTCCAAATCGTAAGTAATTTTTGGCGATTTTGACTTCATTCATAGCAAATCAATTTACAGTTTTCTTCCATTCACTAAAACAAGCAGATGTGAAGAAAGATGATTGTGTAGTGGAATTTGACGACATAAGCAGTAAGGTGCATTATTTTTTGGTTAATACCAAACAGTTCGTAGTAACAAACTGTGAGTATGGAGCCACGCAGCTGAATAGTAACTGAAACTCTACAAAACGGAATGTTGATATAAATAGATATATAAATAAATTGACTTAATATGCTGATTCCAAATATGTAAAATTCATTAAGTTTAGTGAAAACATATCAAAACTATGAGCCTGAAAAAACTAACCTGATTTCTGAAAAAGTAGGGAAATACCCCCTAGAAGTCAAAGAATCTTAGCGAAAATCCCACTATCTAATTTGGCGTATCCGAGAACACTACTGTAGAGGTTTTGAGCTCCCATTAAAAAAAAGAAGGAATTTTGTGTCTTTGGCAAAGGAATTTTTGCCAGAAGAAAGATGCGAGTTTATTTGTTTGTTTGTTTTCCTCAGGAGTGATCGCATAGAACCAATATCGTGAAAGGGCTCACTTGGACGGAAATAATAAGTTTTAGTGTCCCTTTCAAGTGACCAACAAGATTAAAGTGCATTTAGACTTCCTCTCACCCCCTTTTTTCCTCAAAGTTGTCATTAGTAAGCTATCTAGTACTTTCAACGGAAGTTGTATAATGCGACCAATCCCTCTATATTATGGACCTAAAAAGTGACCGTCCATGTTATATTTGAAACTAGATATTCAGGGATGAGATTGTGTAATGCAACCAGACTGGTTTCCGAGGCAACGTCTATTTTCTGGACCATTGCTAGACTGGTTTGCTTAAGAATGCGTCGCGGGTAATTAAAGAATGAGGAATGGGATGCTATAGTCAGAATTATTTTCAGTTGAAAGTTATAACATTTCCGTAAACTAACTCAATTTGCGGAAAAATGTATAGCATTTGCATAACTATACAATGAATGATCTCAATTGATGATTGAATAATAGGGGTGAAACAGAGCTAGATAACATTTTTAATTGGATTCTATGAAGGTGGTAAAAAATGGTTAAACTGGGTACCAGTTAAGGTAAGCCCGAAGGGGTTGCTAACTCACAAGCAATTTATTATAAATTTGGAATAACATTCTTGGCATCAATCTACGGAAACAATTAACGATGACAAGATGACCTTGTGACCCCATTTTTTATGCTTTTTTTTTGAAGTTTTTTTTTTAACTTTTTTTAATTTTTTTACTATGGTATTTTTTTCAACTTTTTTTACATGTCTTAGAATGACATGAAACATACTTAAAACAAAAAAAAATCGCCTTTAATATTTTCGAAACTAAAAATGAGAATGGTATAGATATGTTAGTCATGACTTTTACTATTAGAAAAAGAATGTTTGTAGTAGCACTTTTTTTGGGATTGAATTTTTTTGTTGACCGAAATTATTCAACTATTTTTTTACGTATCTTAAAATTATATGAAATATGCTTACAGCTCTAACAATAGTACTCTATGCTTGCTCATAGACACGATGTGGCTTTCCAACTGGCACTCTATGACAGGTTATCGACACTACCTAGTTTACTGCATGTATTAAATCAGTAATTTTTACGCAGTGGAAGGATAAACACATAATTCAGATCTTGAAAAAATTGAAGATGAATCATTTTAAGAAAGTGTTTTCACATGATAGTGTTATTGTAGCATTGAATAGTGACGAGGAGAAGTATTTGGGCTATGAAACAAGTACAAGTGGTAGCACTATCGGAAACGTATGCGTGCGTTGTCATGACAGTAAGGAATTAAATTTCTTTGGAGTACCAACAAAATTTGACTCTTATGAAGATGGATATGCGAGATTGAGATCTCCAGAGATTGTTGCACTCAAAGAGAATGCCAACATAAAAATTATAGTTGATGAAGAGGGGTATCTTCTTGCTAGTGCTTGTGGTAATATGTCACCCAGTGTTAAACCTTATTGTCAGCTTTCGAGTATTAGCATTCAACGAAAGATCAAAAGAAGACAGGCGTACTCTTAAACTAATATCATAAATCATATCTTTTCTCCGTGCCGGAACTGTTACCTGTGTAAAAGTAGTGTGATAATAGACAGTGAAATTGCCGAAAAAAAAGGGCATTGGTAGAAAATATCACTAAGGAATATAAAGATGAATCGATGAAAAACAAAGTGCAAGCAAACATTACTACCATTGATCAAACAACCATTGATCAAACTACCATTGGTCAATGAACCAAATAATAGAAAAGATGAAATGCATATTGAACATGTGGATGACCCCCAGTATAAATGTGTTCACATGATATTGTTATTGTAGCATTGAATGCTGACAAGGAGAAGTATTTGAACTATGAAACAAGTACAAGTGGTAGCACTATTGGAAACATAAGCATGCGTTGTCATGACAGTGAGAATTTAGATTTCTTTGAAGTACCCAAGCATTTCCATTATACACAAAATGGATATGTGATAGTATCATTTCCACAGATGATTAAACTTAAATAGAATACCAAAATAAAAATAGTATTTGATGAAGAGGGGTATCTTCTTGCTAATGGTTATGGTAACATGCTACCTATTGATAGATCCTATCGTCAGCTTTCGGGTATTAGCATTCGATTGAATGAGAATTGGAAAAGAAAGGCCTACTCTTCTACTAATATCAGAAACCATAAACCATATCATAAACCATATCTCCTACTCTTCTGCTAATATCATGAATCATATCTTGTCTACGTGCCGGAACTGTTACCTGTGTAAAAATAATGTGGTAATAAACAGTGAAATTGCCGGAAAAATAAAAAGGGCATTGGTAGAAAATATCACTAAGGAATATAAAGATGAATCGATGAAAAAAAAAGTGCCAGCAAACTTTACTACCATTGGTCAAACAGTCAATGAACCAAATAATATCAAAGACGACATGCATATTGAACCTGTCTGCAACACACCAGTAAAAATTGTGTATGACTCAAAAAGGAATAATGATTATTCCGCTGTTTACGAACTAAGAGAAGACAATAGCTATAATATAAAGAGAGAACCTGGTGAACTATTTTATGGAACAGATTAAAAATGTCCAAAGTTGTTCATTGATATTAATAATTTATAATAATATATTTTTGTATTAATATCCTACGTGACATTATTTCATTAAAAATATATTATGCATTATATTGTTATGTGTTCATGATTTTTAGAGTATGCTAGTATATTAAACGTTTTAAATGTCTAATAAAAACACGGAGATATAAGAAAAGGAATTTGCATGCATCATATGTCGGATAGATAGATTAACATCGATAAAATCTAAGTATCAGAATGAATAAATTTTTTATCAACATATTTTGTCGGGTAAGTCAGGTTGAAATTGATAAAATCTAAGTATCAGAGCGACTAGATTCTTTGTCAAAATCCTCTACCGGATATTTCGGTGGCAATTATCAAAACCTAAGTGTCAGAGTGTTGAAATTCTGTGTCAACATCTATTATCAGATACATGGGATAACATTGACAAAATCTAAGTAGCAGAGTGAATAAATTTTTTCTATCAGCATCTTTGTCAGATACAACTGATAAAATTGAGAAAATCTAAGTATCAGAGTGAATAAATTCTTTATCAATATATTATGACAGATAGGTTTGATAACACTGACCAACTCTAAGTATCATAGTAAAAAAATTCTTTATCAACTTCTTTTGTCGGATACACCAGATAACATTCACAAAATCTAAGTATCCGAGTGAATAAATTCTTTTTCATCATCCTTTGTCAGATATGCATGATAAAACTGAGAAAATCTAAGTATCAGAGTGAATAAATTCTTTATCAGTGTCTTTTGACAGATGCGTTGGATAACACCGATGAAATTCAAGTATCAGAGTGAATAAATTCCTTATTAATATTCTTTATCAATATCGTTTCTCGGATACGTCAGATAAAATTGACAAAATCTAAGTGTCAGAATGATTAAATTCTATATCAACATCATTTCTTGGACACATAGGATAACATTGACAAAATCTAAGTGTCAGAGTTTATAAATTCTTTATCAACATCCTTTTCTGAATAAATCGGATAACATTATCAAAATTTAAGAATCAGAGTGATTAAATTCTATATCAACATCCTTCTATCGGATACATAGTATAAAATCGAAAAAATCTGAGTGTCAGAGAGAATAAATTTTTTTATCAATATCTTTTGTCAGATACATAGGATAAAATTGACAAAACCTAAGTATCAGAGTGAATAAATGCTTTATCCACATCTTTTGTCAGATATGTCGGATAACATTGACAAAATCTAAGTATCAGAGTGAATAAATTCTTTATCAGCTTCTTCTGTTGAATACATCGGATAACATTCACAAAATATAAATATCAGAGAGAAGAAATTTTTTATCAAAATCTTTGTCAGATATAACGTATAAAATTGACAAAAACTAGGGATCAGAATGAATTAATGATTTATCAGCATCCTTTGTCGGATATATTAGATAACATTTAAAGAGTCTAAGTATCAGATTGAAGAAATTTTTTATCAGCATTGTTTATCGATATCGTTTCTCGGATACGTCGGGTAAAATGACAAAACCTAAGTATCAGAATGATTAATTTCTATGGCAACATCATTTCTCAGATGCATAGGATAACTCTGACAGAATATAAGTGTCATAGTGAATAAATTTCTTACCAGCATCTTTTTCTGATTACGTTGGATAACATTTTCAAAATCCAAGAATCAGAGTGAATAAATTCTATATCAACATCCTTTTCTCGGATAC
The DNA here is from genome assembly GCF_049724085.1 of Artemia sp. Qi Xiang Cuo. Lineage (NCBI taxonomy): Eukaryota > Metazoa > Arthropoda > Branchiopoda > Anostraca > Artemiidae > Artemia > Artemia sp. Qi Xiang Cuo. The sequence continues at coordinate 26,424,938 of NC_142810.1, read as the reverse complement.
ATAGGATAACATTGACAAAATCTTAGTGTCAGAGTGAATAAATTTTTTTTATCAACATCTTTTATCAGATACATCGGATAAAATTGACAAAATATAAGTATCAGAGTGAATAAATGCTTTATGAGCATCTTTTGTCAGATATGTCGGATAATACTGACAAAATCTAAGTATCAGAGTGAATAAATTCTTTATCAACATCATTTGTCGAATATATAGGATAACATTGACAAAATCTATGTGTCAGGGTGAATAAATTCTTGAACAACATCCTTTTTCTGAATACGTTGGATAACATTATATTTGTTATCTGATGTATCCGATAAAGACGTTAAAAACGAATTTATTCACTCTAATAATTAACTTTTGTCAATTTTATCCGATGTATCTGACAAAAAATGTTGATAAAAAAAATTTATTCACTCTGACACTTAGATTTTGTCAATTTTATCCTATGTATCCGACAAATGATGTTGATAAAGAATTTATTCACTCTGACACTTAGATTTTGGAAGCCTGATAAGACTGTTAATAAGGAGAAGAGATTATATTTATCTATACATTTTAGAAGTAAACAAATAAAGGATATAAATTTACCTGGGATTTTAAACCAGGTTGATGTGAAAAAGGCCCTTTCTAGTAGTTTAAATTATAATAGTCATCCAATAATGACATATAAGTTTTCAAAAACTAGTAATTGGAAACCTATTTGTAAGTGTGAGCAATTTTTATCATTTGTTAATTCAGCGTACGAACATATTATTACAGGTGATTTAGCAATAATAAAACAAATGGACTTGCAGAATATAATGAAAATGGGGCTAATTTCCGTCTTTCAAATCATCTAAAACCCTCAAATCTGCCTAGTTGGTTAAATAATAATCTAGAAATATTTATCGGTAATTGGTGCAAAAAACAGAAAATTAATTAAAATTGTTGTCAGAATTGGAAAAATTTAATTATTAATAAGGTTAGAAATAAGATATATAACATGACAAATACACATAATAATAAGGTATTTTCTTATAATTCTAAGATAAAACAAGCGATTGCTAATATAAAGAGGGATTTTGTAATTGTACCCATTGATGAAGCGAATAATAATTTTGCAATAATTTTTCAGAAGCTATATTGTGATGTTTTAACAAAGGAGCTTAGTAAAACAAATACAAAAAAAAGGTTCAAGATGTTAATAATAGTTTATTGAATGGAATAGAGGATACACTTTAAAAAAAAATTAAATATTAATATTAGTGATAGTGATAAAAATTTTCCTTTTTTATATTGGACGGCAAAATTTCATAAAAATCCCCCAAAACCACGCTTTATTGCGGGTGCAGCAAGATGCCCGACCAGAGTTGCGGCTACTGACCTGTCGTGCATTTTAGAAGAAATTAAAATACATTTAAGGCATATTGCTCGGGAACTAAAAAATTGTCTAAGTTTAATCCATATTGGAGCATTAATAATTCGATGCAAGTAATAGATTCTCTGGCTTTAGTTTCAGCCAAAAAAGTGGACTCGTTTGATTTCACTACATTATATACAAATTTCTGAATTAATTTAGTATTTATAAATTAAAAAAAAGATTATTAAGAAAGCTTTTCTTTTGTCTAATTTGGCTTTTTTTAAAATTGATACGTATAATAAGAAGGTGAGATGGACTAATTACTTTAACAGTACCACTAGTTCAAGATGTTATAGCTTAGATATGATTCATGATCTACTAGAATTTTTTCTATTTAATACTTTTATAAAATTTAATGGTAATCTATATAATCAAAGTGTTGGAATTCGTAAGGGGGGTAATGCCAGTCCAGTTAATAGCGGACCTATTTTCAAGCAATTTAGAATACGATTATATGATGGATAAAAAGAATCCAAGTAACATAAAATATTTTCTCTCAAATAATAAAAGATATTTAGATGACCTTCTGGTGATAAATTGTTCAAATTCTTAGAGATTTCAATTAAAATATGTCCACCAGAGTTAAAGCTGGAATCCAGTAATGGGAATGGCAATTATGACCATTTTCTAGATTTAAATATTAATGTTGCACCTAATAGTACACTAATTTTTAAAATATATAATAAAGCAGACGATTTTAATTATGATATAGTTAATTTTCCATTTCCTAAAAGTAATATACATTTGAATATAACATATTCATCGTATTTTCCCCAACTATTTAAATATGCAAGAATTTGTACTAATTACATCGATCTTAAAAATAGATGTAAAGTACTTGGGAATAAGCTAATCGTAAGAGGTTTTTCCGCCAATGAACTAGCTTGGCAATTTAAAAAGCTTTGTTTTCAGTATAATCAACTTTTACATAAGTGTAATAAAAGTTATCAAGATATATTGAATGATATTTTGCGGTAACCTGTCGGAGGAATATCTTTTCACTTCCCGGTATATTTTTGGAGTTTAGGGTTGGTTGCGACACATGTAGGTAAAGAATAACGTATTATATTTGGAATTTAATTCTTCGAATTTGAGTGAAAGTGAAAAGGTTCCGGGGGATGGTTAATGTTATGCAAATATTTGGAGTTAAATTGGCTGAAGGTTTGGCTTTCAGTGTTAAATGAAGTTTGGTTAAGGAAGCTTGGATTAAATTTTTTTGGGGTATATTTTTATATTTTAAGGGTATTTTGGATTTGCCTTATAGTTATTCCATAGGTGTCACTACATAGGGGTATGCCATATTGTGGCATGGCGCGCTCATTCTGCCTGGGTAATGAAATTTAAGCAACGAAGCCCATTTAGGCAATGAGTTTTCTTCTGATGAGCCCTGATATGTGGTGATCACCTGGGGAATATTAAATTGTTGTAGATTTAAGGTGCTATAGCTTGGTTTTGGGACAATGACTTATACTTATTGGTGTTGATTTTGCTCTATTCTGGACTTGATTTTCGGATTATCGGATTAGATATACTCTTTTGTCCTAGGGGACTGAATGGATGAGTAAGGTCTAGACCTTGTTCAAGTGCTCATTTATTTCAGTTAGTAAAGTAAGAGGACAGTTTTTTTTATTAACCGTAATACATTATATCACTCTGATTCTTATATTTTGATAATGTTATCCAATGTATTCAGAAAAGTATGTTTATAAAGAATTTATTCACTCTGGCACTTATATTTTGTCAATGTTATCCTATGTATCGGAGAAATGATATTGATTGATTAATGATGATTGAATGATTGATTAATAATTCTGATACTTACATTTTGTCAACTCTATCCGATGTATCCAAGAAACGATATCGATAAAGAATGTTAATAAAGAATATATTCACTCTGATACTTAGATTTTGTCAATTTTATCCGACATATCCGACGAAGGATGTTGATAAAGCATTTATTCATTCTGATACTTAGATTTTGTAGATTTTATACGTTATATCTGAAAAATATGTTGATAAAATATTTATTCTCTCGGATACTTAGATTTTGCGAATGTTATCTGATGTATCCTACAAAAGAAGTTGATAGAGAATTTATTCACTCTGATACTTAGATTTTGTCAATTTTATCCGACCTATCCGACAAAAGAGGTTGATAAGGAATCTATTCATTCTGACACATAAATTGTGTCAATTTTATCCGATATAACCGAGAAAAGGATATTGATATAGAACTTATTGATTCTGACTCCTATAATTTTATTATGTTATCCAACGTTTTCGGAAAAGCATGTTCCTAAGTAATTTGTTCATTGTGATACTTAGATTTTGTTTGAGCTATCCTATGTGTGCGACAAATGATGCTGCTATAGAATCTGATAAACCTGATGCTTAGATTTTGTCAACTTTATCCGGTGTATCTGAGAAACGATATCGATAAAGAACGTTAATAAAGAACTTATTCACTCTGATACTTGAATTTTATCGGTGTTATCCAACGAATCAGTCAAAATATACTGATAAAGAATTCATTCACTCTGATACTTATATTTTTTCAATTTTATCATACATATCTGACAAAGGATGATGATAAAGAATTTATTCTCTCTGATACTTAGATTTTGTGAATATTATCTGATATATCCGACAAAAGAAGTTGATAAGGAATTTGTTCACTATGATACTTAGATTTGGTCAGTGTTATCAAACGTATGTGTCAAAACACATTGATAAAGAGTTTATTCAGTCTGTTGCTTAGATTTTCTCAATTTTATCCGTTGTATCCGATAAAGATGCTGATAGAAAACATTTATTCACTCTGATACTTAGATTTTGTCAATGTTATCCCATGTATCTGACAATAGATATTGATACAGAATTTCATCACTCTGACTCTTAGGTTTTGATAATTCTAACCGAAATATCTGGCAAAGGATGTTGATAAAGAATCTATTCGTTCTGATACTTAGATTTTATCAATTTTATCCTGACCTATCCGAGAAAGGTGTTGAAAAAGAATTTATTCATTCTGATACTTAGATTTTTTCCATGTTAATCTATCTATCCAACATATGATGCATGCAAATTCCTTTTCTTACATCTATGATGTTTTAATAGACATTTAAAACGTTTGATATACTAGCATACTCTAAAAATTATGAACATATAACAATATAATGCATAATATATATTTAATGAAATAATTTCATGTAGGATATTAATACAAAAAATATATTATTATAAATTATTAATATCAATGAACAGCTTTGGACATTTTACATCTGTTCCATAAAACAGTTTACCATGTTCTCTCTTGATATTGTAGCTATTGTCTTCTCTTAGTTCGTAAACAGTAGAATAATCATTATTCCATTTTGAATAGTACACAATTTTTACTGGTGTATTACAGACAGGTTCAATATGCGTTTTGTCTTTGATATTAATTGGTTCATTGACTGTTTGGCCAATGGTAGTAACGTTTGCTGGCACTTTCTTTTTCATCGATTCATCTTTATATTCCTTAGTGATGTTTTCTACCAATGCCCTTTTTATTTTTCCGGCAATTTTACTGTCTATTACAAAATTATTTTTACAGAGGTAACAGTTCCGGCCCGTAGACAAGATATGGTTTATGATATTAGCAGAAGAATATGCCTTTTTTTTTCCCTTTGCATTCAATTGAATACTAATACCCGAAAGCTGACGATAGAATCTATCAATAGGTTGCATGTTACCATAACCATTAGCAGGAAGACACCCCTCTTCATCAACTATTAATTTTATGTTGGTATTCTCTTTGAGTTCAATCATCTCTGGAAATGATACTATCGCATACACATTTTGTGTATAATGGAAATTCTTGGGTACTCCAAAGAAATCTAAACTCTCACAGTCATGACAACGCACGCATACGTTTCCCATAGTGATACCACTTGTACTTGTTTCATAGTTCAAATACTTCTCCTTGTTAGCATTCAATGCTACGATAACACTATCATGTGAACATATTTTTACTGGGGGGTCATCCACATGTTCAATATGCATTTCATCTTTACTATTATTTGGTTCATTGACTGTTTGATCAATTGTAGTAACGTTTACTTGTACTTTTTTTTCATCGATTCATCTTTATATTCCTTAGTGGAATTTTATACCAATGCCTTTTTTATTTTTCCGGTAATTTCACTGTCTATTATCACATTATTTTTACAGAGGTAACAGTTCCAGCACGTAGACAAGATATGATTTATGATATTAGTAGAAGAATACGCCTGTCTTCTTTTGATCTTCCGTTGACTGCTAATACCCGACAGCTGACGATAGGGTTTAACACTGGGTAACATGTTACCACAAGCACTAGCAAGAAGGGACCCCTCTTCATCAACTATTATTTTTATGTTGGCATTCTGTTTGAGTGCAATAATCTCCGGAGATCTCAATCTCGCATATCCACCTTCATATGAGTTGAATTTTTTGGTACTACAAAGAAATTTAATTCCTTACTGTCAAGACAATGCACGCATACGTTTCCGATAGTGCTACCACTTGTACTTGTTTCATAGTTCAAATACTTCTCCTTGTCAGCATTCAATGCTACAATAACACTATCATGTGAACACACTTTCTTAAAATGCTTCATCTTCACTTTTTTAAGGATATGAATTATGTGTTTATCCTTCCACTGCGTAAAAATTACTGATTTAATACATGCAATAAACTAGGTAATGTCGAAAACCTGCCATAGAGTACCAGTGGGAAAGCCGCGTCGTGTCTATGAGCAAGCATAGAGTACAATTGTTAGAGCCGTAAGCATATTCCATGTAATTTTAAGATGCGTAAAAAAAGTTGAATAATTTCGGTCAAAAAAAAAATTCAATCCGAAAAAAGTGCTACTACAAACCTTATTTTTCTAATAGTAAAAGTCATGGCTAACATATCTATACCATTCTCTTTTTGAGTTTTGAAAATATTAAATGTGATTTTTTTATGTTTTAAGTATGTTTCATGTCATTCTAAGACATGTCAAAAAATTTGAAAAATAACTTAAAAAAAAATTATTAAAAAATGGAGGGAGGGGGCCCAAAAAGTTGGGGGTAGGGGGCCCCTTGGAGGTTATGGATAGGGGACCTTTGGAGGTTGAGGTCCTTGGTGGTTAGGGTCATTGATGCTTGCGGTCCTTGATGCTTCAAACCTATAATCATCTCACTAGTTGATTTCTAAGGATTTCTATGGATTGTTCTGAATTTATTTACTAAAATTCCTTTCTTGGCATTTACATCACTATTAGTATGAACTTTTTAGTATACTATAATGTCAGAGCATATTTTATATTGACAAAACTGTTCAAACGGCACTTGTGTATTATACAGAACACATTCGAGAAGGAAGGCTAGGCAAGTCACAAGGTCATCTTGTCATCGTTAATTGTTTCCATAGATTGATACCAAGAATGTTATTCCAAATTATAATAAATTGCCTATGAGTTAGCAACCCCTTTGGGCTTACCTTAACTGGTACCCAGTTTAACCATTTTTTACCACCTTCATACAATCCAATTAAAAATGTTATCTACCTCTGTTTCACCCCTATTATTCAATCATTAATTAAGATCATTCATTGTATAGTTATGCAAATGCTATACTTTTTTTCGCAAATTGAGTTAGTTTACGCAAATGTTATAACTTTCAACTTAAAACAATTCTGACTATAGCTTCCCATTCCTCATTCTTTAATTACCCGCGAGGCATTCCTAAGCAAATCAGTCTTGACTAGAGGCAATGGTCCAGAAAATAGATGTTGCCTCAGAAACCAGTCTGGTTGCATTACACAATCTCGTCCCTGAATATCTAGTTCCAAATATAACATGCACGGTCACTTTATAGGTTCATAATATAGAGGGATTGGTCGCATTATACAACCTCCGTTGAAAGTTCTAGATAGCTTACTACTGTCGTCCGATCAAAATTTGAGATAGTCATTTTGTTCAGCATTGTTGAAAAGTCCAGTAACTATGCCCTTGGGAATAAATTGACCCTCCAAAGCCCCTGGGTAAAGGTCTATAGGTCATGAAATGTGCCCACTGTTTATGGATAGTGTTTTGTTTTGGGAAGTAGGCTACACAGACTTTTTTTTGGAGGGGGGGAATTTTCTGCTGAGAGGATTTTCCACGGGGAGAAATTCCATGGGGAAGGAAGTTTCTGGGAAGGGGGGGGGGGAATTTTCCTGGGGAAATCCTGAACTGGGAGAATTATAGGAATTATTTTTATTTGTCTTGCTTTCTCTTTGCCGACTCAATATTACATGCGGAGATTGTCCAAGGAGATAAGAAGATAAGAAGAATTGTCCAAGGAGAAGTTTCGCCAAATTAGAATTGTCTAGAGTATGTTTCCTAAGGGGGGGGGGAGAGGGGGATTATCCACGCGAGAAATTCTCCATTGGGCAGTTTTCTACAGGAAACAATCTCCAAAGGGAATTTTTTGCGGGGGCAACTTTTTAGTAGGGGGCAAGAAAAGCATTTGTGGGAAGGATTAACCCCGTAGGGAGGTGGGAATTTTTGATATGATTTTATAAGCAAACAGACACTAAACTGTTTTTTTTCAAATGAAAGTGTGCCCTCGTTTCCCTCCGTATCAACTTTGCCCTATAGTAAAAAGTTACTCTCGCAGAAAATTCCTTCTGGAGATTATTTCCCGTAGAAAGCTTTCCCATGGAGAATCCCCCTCGCTTGGAAATCCCCCTCCCCCTGCGAAAATATACTCTAGACAATTCTAGAAAACTTGTCCCCCCCCCCAAAAAAAAATGTCTGTATACTTCCCAATAACAAATACTATACATAAACAGTGGGCAAATTTCATGACCTGCAGACCTTTACCCAGGGGCTGTGGAGGGAGATCTGGTCGCCAAAGGCGCAGTTACTGGACTTTTCAACTATGCTGAACAAAATATAGTAAAAAAGAGAAAATATTCCAAAACAAGAAAGATGACTAAACATGAAACAGTGCGTGATAACGAACTGTAAGTAAGAAGCGATCCGGCTCTATAGTAACCGAAACACAAAATTTACCCCTCCTCCCAAGATAAAATATCAGTATACTTCCCAATCACAAATACTATACATAAACAGTCGGCAAATTTCATGACCTACAGAACTTTACCCAGGGTTGTGGAGGTCATTTTATCCCCAAAGGCATAGTTACTGGACTTTTGAACTATGCTGAACAAAATGGCTGTCTCAAATTTTGATCGGACATCTTTGAGGGAAAAAGAGGGTGAGAGGGAGGCTAGTTGCCCTTTAATATTTTTAGTCAGTTAAAAGGGAAACTAGAACTTTTAATTTCCTTTCAAATGAGTCCTTTTCTGATATTGATTCTATGCGATCACTCCTGGGAAAAACAAACAAACAAATAAACAAATATCAATGATCTTTCTTCTGGCAAAAACACAAAATTCCAATTCTTTTGAATATGAGAGCTCGAAAATTCTTCAGTATGGTTCTCAGATACGACAAATCAGATGGTGTGATTTTCTTTAAGATTCTTTGACTTTTAGGGGGTATTTACCTACGTTTTCAGAATTCAGGCACATTTTCAAAGGATCGTAGCTTTTGATGTTTTTTGACTAAACTTAATGAATTTTACATATTTGGAATCAGCATAATAAGTCATTTTTTTAATATATATATTTATACCAAAATTCGGTTTTTTAGAGTTTCGGTTATTATTGAGCCGAGTGGCTCCTTACTCACAGTTTGTTAGCATGAACTGTTTTATATTGACCAAAAAATTTTTAGCTTACGGCTTTTGTTGCTTACTGTTTATGTCGTCAAATTCCACTACACAATCTTCTTTCTTCACATCTGCTATCTTTAGTAAATGGAAGAAAAAACCGTAAATTGATTAGCCATGAATGAAGTCGAATTCACCAAAAATTACTTGCGGCTTGGAAAGATACAGAACCTAGATTAATGAGCAGAACGGGAATTTTTGTATCATTAGAACTGGAAATATAGTCAAAAAAAAAAGAAAAAAAAAGAAAGGTGACGAAATACGAGCTATCAAGTTATCAAGTATTTTGCAATAGGTTGCATAGGTTGCATGAAGACGCTGGGTAATTGTAGACAGAGAAAAGCCAAGACAGATAGTACAAGTAATTGAGAGGCAAATGTTTAAATGGCTGGGGCACGGGTAAATGGCAGGAGTATGCATGACTCTCTTATTGGACACATACTTGTCAGGTTAGTTTTTGGAAAGGCGTGCCTGCCTAGAGTATCAAACAGTTCGTGGTAAAGAACGTAACTAAGGAGTGACCTGGCTCAATAGTAACCGAAACTCTAAAAGCGGAATATTTACATAATAAAATATGTAAGATTCATTAGTTTAGTCGTACCCTTCACAGGTTACAAGCCTGAGAAAATTGAAAAATGGGGGGGGGGGGGTAATCCCCTAAAATACACATAATCTTAATGAAAATCATATCATCAGATCCAGCGTATCAGAAAACCCTATTGTAGAGGTTTTAAGCTTCTATCTACAAAAATATAGAATTTTGTATTTTTGCAAGAAGAAAGATCACGGATGCATGTTTATTTGTTTTTTGTTTTGTTTTTTTTTGTCCCAGGAGTAATCGTATTGACCCTATGATCATAGAGTATCGCGAGAGGGATCATTCAAAAGGATAATAAGAGTTCTAGTGTCCTTTTTAAGTGACCAAAAGGATCGGAGGACAATTAGGGCCCCTCTCCCGCCCATTTTTTCCCAAAATCATTCAATTAAAATTTTTAGATAGCTATTTTGTTCATCATTGTTGAAAGGCCCAGTAACTATGCCTTTGGATATAAATTGACTCCCCGTACAGCCCCAGGGAAAAATGTTTTTCACGGGGGAATTATCCACAGGGAGGAAATTTACCAGGGGGTGAACTTGTCAAAGGAAATTATACATTGGGGGAATTTGCCAGAATTCCTATACAATTTTTTTTCTATATTTCTTGCTTTCTTTTTTCCGTCTCAATTTTACGCTTCTAGTTGTTAAAAGTAATTGTCCTGGGTAAATTTCCACCGGGATTGAATTGTCTGGATGATATATCGATGGGCAGAGTGTTTCCGCACAGGTGGGCCAGATTTCCTGGGATTTTTAAAAAAACTATCAGAAATTAAATAAAAAAAAGTTTTTTCAATTGAAAGTAAGGAGCAACATTAAAACTTGAAGCGAATAGAAATTATTACGTAGGCCTATACGAAGGGGGTTGCCTCCTCCTCAACATCTGGCTCTTTATGCTGAAGTATGAATTATGTCCCAACTCTTTAAGAACGACTTCTGAAACGCTATGTTCATTTAATTGGAACAATAAGAAGCTTTTTTCAAAATTACTAAAAAACTTTAGCGTAAAGAGCAAGGGGCTGAGGAGGAGGCAACCCCCTTCATATACGCTGTAAATTCGGTTCGTCTTAAGTTTTAATGCTGCTCCTTACTTCCAGTTGAAAAAACTTGTTCTTCTATTTGATTTATTGCAAGAATATTAGCTCACATAAGGTATGTATACACAATCTTTTTCTGCATTGTCATGTTGAAAAACTAGCTCTTCAACATGATACAAATTGAGGAAACCAATTATCGTTACTTGGACTTGTAGTGCAGTTTGATCTGCTATTGGTAAATCATCCTAAACAGGCCACAGAAACTTTAAAAACTGTCTCATATTTTTTTTACCCCAGATTTAAAATCAATTCTTTCATCTCCTGGCATCTGTAGTTCAAAATCAACTAATAAACAATGTCAAAAGAAAAAAAAACCTCTGTACTTCTGTTTGATTCAACTCCGTATATCTCTCAACTAGAAAAAATGTTCCAAGTCATTGTATATGAAGGGGTTGCCTCCTCCTCAACACCTCGATCTTTACCCTAAACTTCGAATTTTGTCGTAATTCCTTAAGAACTGCTTCTGAAACACAATGTTAGTTTAATTGGAAAAGTAAAAAACGCTTTTTTCGAAAGTACTAAATAAAATTCAGCGGGCAGAAAAATGCCCCCTGCAGAAAGTTCGCCCTCTCAAAAAATGTCTGTTTCCTTCCCAAAAACCTACTAAATGTAGACACTAGACATATTTCATAACTTACAAGCTTTACCTCCGGAACTTGCTGGGCCATGTCATCCCCCAATGTATGATTACTTGAATTTTCAACTATGCTGATCAATATGGCTGTCTAAAAATTTTGATCGGATGACTTAGGGAAAAAGGGATGGGGGAGGGGGATCTAGCCCCCCCCCCCCAATCGTTTTGGTCACAAAATGGGGAACTAGAATTGTAATTTGCGTTCGAGCAAGCCCTCTCCCTATATTATATGACGAGTAGTTCGATATGATCACCCTGACAAAAAAAAAAAAAAAAAAAAAAAAAAAAAAAAAAAAAACGCATATGCGTGATCTTTCTTCTGGTAAGAATTACAAAATTTCACATTTTTTCAGATGGAAGCTAGAGACCCTTACAGTAAGATTCTCTGATATGCCGAATCTGATGGGGTGATTTTTATTAAGATTCTTTGACTTTTTAGGGGCGTTTTCGCGCTTTCTCAAAAGTTATACAAATTTTCTCAGACTTCCATGGCTTGTGATGGGTACATGAGACTTGATGAATATTGTACATCTGAAGTCGGCGTAAAAGCTAATTCACTTGATATACCTAATGTTATCAAAATTCCGTGCTTTAGAATTTGGGTTGTTATTTGGCCGAGCTGTTCTTTACTTACAGTTTATTGCCCCGAACCATATGATTAACTGATCAGACTCGGAATCCACTCTCAGAAAGGGCATTGGTGCCGGACATGGACATTAATTTTATGACAAATTTATATAGGTATTTTTGTGACCCATATTACAAGACTTACATTACTTGAGGGGATCAGTTTTTCTTGGAACTAAAGACTCCCTACTGAAAATCTTGAAAGCCGTGACAGATGCAGCTGTTGGCGAAGCTTGCCTTTCATTGACTATTGAAACTTCGTCATGTAATCCCCACAAACTGGCTTGATCATGTATTGGCTGAATCGCAGGGTCTGTCATGATACTTAGGCCTACACCTGTTGATACAGATTCCAGTAAGGCCAAATCCATGTTTCTTGCTCTTTTACTCTCAACTTGGAGAAGATCGTCAGGGGTAATAAAATTCTTGAAACGCGAATTGAAGTATGTGGCAATCGTGAGTAGTAACATAGGTGCTGATTTCACGCCTGCATTCACGCCTACAAGAATATGCAGTACAGTTTCACGTGCACATTGCAAAAAGCGAGCAATCCTTTACCTATAAAGTGGTCAAACACGTTTTGAGAGTCTACTCGATATTGTATAAGACAATCAGACTGGTTTTTGGACGCAATCAGACTGGTTTTTGCTATTGATTGAAAGTACACATGGAATTCTTTTGCTTGCCTAAAAATTGGATGCTACAATCAGAATTATTTGATTGACATTTGCAAAAAGGGATAAGGGATTCGCGAATTGGACTATACGAACGATCTTATTTGAATAATAGGAAAAAAAACAGAGCTAGATAGCATTTGCGAATTGGATAGTATGAAGGTGGATAAAAAAAGGTATAGCATTTGCGAATTGGACTATACGAACGATATTAATTGAATAATAGGGAAAAAAACAGAGCTAGATAGCATTTGCGAATTGGATCGTATGAAGGTGGAGAAAAAAAAGGGTTAAACTGATTATTGGACAATTGCCTTTAGTCAAGACTAGCTTGTTAGGAATGTGTC